>NC_056737.1:1846771987-1847071987 GCF_019279795.1 Protopterus annectens
CCTCTCCACCTCCAGGAAAATTGTGCGATTTGCCACACCTTCAATCCTAGAGCCTTGGTAGATCATAGAAATAAACTTATTTTAAAGGGTCTCCTGCCTTCTTCTTTTGATGAAGCTATCTCTGGAGCATCTAAAGAGAAACCAAAGAAGATATCTCATACTCCTCTGAGCATCTCTTCTGCATTGTCCAGGTCCTCGGAGAGGTGTTACTGGATCCTATGAAGAAGAAACCAACTCTCTCAGATCCATCCCTGTCCTCCAATCCAACAATGTCTAAAAAGCTGTCCTTGGATCCGATGGCTTCTTCAGATCCAAAGTTTCTGAAAAGCAAAGATTTGTCAGATCTGAAAACCTCAGATCAGACAATTAAGCTTTGCTTAGAACAAGGTAGTCCCCATCACTGGATCCAGATCCCTCGACAGTACCTTTCCAGTTTTTGAAGAGACCTAAATCTCCATCTGCTCTACCCTCCTGCTCTTCTAGAAGTCTGACTGAAGAGAATGCAGAGAGGCTAGTGAGAAAGATCTTCTTGGCACACAGCCAGCCTACCCCTTTCTTGGCACCTACCCCATCAGATCAGGAGGCCTGTATACCCACAATACCTCCACCAGCAATTCCTCCTTTGACTCTTATCGAGTTTTCAGAGCCCTTGGATCCGAGTCACCTGGACCCTTCTGCTTCAGATCACGGAATCGTTGTATCCTCAGATCCAAGACTTGCTCTGCGCTCTTCGGTCCAGTTGGATTTGGAAAGCTCTCTCAGCTGATACTACCCAAACAGATACAAGTTGCTGCAGTTGACTCCAAGGGTTTTGGAGCCATCTCTGCATCTCAGAGCTTTGGCAATGGTCAATCCGGTTCCGACATTTTTGCCCTTGGAGAGGCTGTCTTCAGAGCAGGGAGGAACTAAGGATCAGAGGCTTGCCCTCTCAGATCCAGGTTCCTATCCCTCTCCAGGAGAGTTTGCCTTAAGGGTGATGGAGAGAGCTCTGCCTGCACCTCTGACTCAGGTGGTGCTTACCTCCTCGAATCCCAAGTCTACTTCTATTCCACCTCTGCATCTTGGAGTCTTAACTATCCACTCTACAGGGACAGCCAATACCAAAACCTCAGGCTTTCCATCAGGGTATCCTCTCCTCTTCTGATAACTTCCTGGCATATCCCACCGAGGAGGTCCCTATGTAGAGGACATGCAAGAGAGAGCATACAGATTCCCCTGAAACTGTCACTGAAGATACAAATTTTGATGAGGGCGAATGGTCCCCAGGGTCACCTCTGGATGATGTCTCATTCAGAGACATCCTTGAGATCCTGAAAAAGAGAGGTGGGCTTGAAGCCCAGCAACCCCTTGTCAAAAGAATTTGTACTCCTGGAGGCAGGCGTCTGGTACCACCCCATCAACCTCCCGTTGGGGGGGGGGGGTCCCGCCTGCCGATGAGCTCATCAGTTTGGTCTCCCAGAAGGCATGGAAGGATCTTGACACCACTGAGCCCATCCCCAGAAAGCCTGACAAAACTATGACTCCCCCAGAGGATAGATGGCAGCCACTAAGAAGGAACTGGTGGAAGTAAGTTCCTCTGTTCATCCCCCCAACAAGGAGTCACAGGCGATGAGTCAGATTTGGGAAGCATGTGTATGCTTCAGCGGCCTTTTTCTTAAGGTCTCTGAACTACTTTGCACACTTTACAAGACTACAGGGAGACTTGAACAAGGAACTGTCATAGTTTCATAGGTTGGTGCTAGGCTATTGGCCCTAGGGTCTATACAAGCCAAGCCATAACAATTCCCTGGCTATTTCTTCCCACAGTATTTACTTCCTTGGACCCCTCTCTAGCAGGGTGACCGACGTGATCCCCAGGGTGAATTTCCTGTCTCCCATCCGATCATCAAGTTTCCTTTTTGAAGAGGGCCAAAGAGGTGTTCTGCCTGACATGTATGGGCAGTCTATTCCAGAGTCTGGGG
Source organism: Protopterus annectens (assembly GCF_019279795.1). Classification (NCBI taxonomy): domain Eukaryota; kingdom Metazoa; phylum Chordata; order Ceratodontiformes; family Protopteridae; genus Protopterus; species Protopterus annectens. The sequence goes on from NC_056737.1 coordinate 1,846,773,949, forward strand.
AGTCTCTGGGTCAGAAACCTATCCCTCCAGCATGTTTTGTTCATTGTGGTGGCAAGGTTTAGATCCCTGGAGCACAAGTCTCTGAGTGATTAGGATTTCTTTAAGTATAGCATGTCCAACAGCTCTGGGTTTGACATGGCCTTGTATGTTAAGCAGAGATCGCCTCTGAGTAGACGATATGCGACAGAGTACAGGTGGAATTATTTTAGACGGTCAGCAAAGGGCATCTGCTTTAGGCCTGTGATTCTTTTAGTGAGGTATTTTTGCGGCCTTTCCAGTTGTTGCAGATGTCTTAAGAGGTACATACCAAGCGGGGCACTGTATTCTATAATGGGTCTAATCAGGGATGAGTACTGTTGGACAATGACTTTTTTTTCTGGATGAAAAGCCCTTAGTGATGAGGTGTGCCACACAGAAGGATTTCCTGACTGTTATGGCGATGTGGTTATTGAAAGTGAGACCACTGTCCACCAGTGTCCCTAAGTCTCTTATCACACTTTCGGTGTTTAGGTACTGCCATCGATGTGGTAATTCACGGGTACATGTTTTTTTCCCAAAGGGGATAACTATACATTTCTTGGCATTGAGCTTCAGCCCATGGCTCTGGCACCAATCATCTGTTTCTGTAAGGTCCTTCTGTAGAATATCCACATCATTTGGGGATTCATTAATGGCTCCCAGTTTGCAGTCATCTGCGAACTTGGTTAGCGAGATTCCCTTAGTGTTGGCCTGTACTTCAGAGAAGTAGATGCCAAACAACAGCACTCCCAGGACTGAACCCTGAAGTATTCCACTTGTCTGGAGCTGGATTTGGAGTCGGCTACTTTTACAGTGTGGGTTCTGTCAGTACACCAGTTGGCAACCCATCGAGTGACGTAGGGATTAATGCCCAGCTTAGTAAGTTTATCTACGATTCCAGAGTGGGGGATGGTGTCGAAGGCCTTGGCGAGGTCCAGATAGGCTATCAGACACCCTCTCAGGAACCGTTGCTGAAGAGGTGAAGACATCAGTCATTTCTCAGTTGGCTATACAGTCCAATTCCAATTCTTTCACAAGGCTCATCTCTAACGTGGCAGCAGAAGGAACCTCAAGGGCAGCGGGTTCAGGTGTTTCCATTATCAGACATGCCTGGATGCGTTTGTGTGATTTTGAGAAGCCCTTTAAGTCTTTGACCGTCAGTGCTCCCTTTGATGGCACATCATTTTTTGGTCCCAAGGTAAAAGATACATTGTCTAGGTGTGAGAAGGATGGAAAGACCCTTGCTGCCATGAGCGTACATTTTTCCACCCCTCGAAGATCCTTTTCAAGGAATCATCAAGGTGGTGTTAAAATGTGGTTCAAAAAGTCTCAAGGTGCCTTCCAGGGCACATGTGGATGAGGTTTCCCAGGGGTGAGGGGGGAACTCTAATGGTAGGTACCATTCTCGTAGCAGAGGTGGCCTGCAGAACCAAGGATCCAGAGATTCATTCTTTGGCAAACCCATCCAGCTTTCCTAAAAGGAGGCCTAACTGTATACCTCTAGAGGCAATTGGGGGTCTTGTCCCTGCACCAGATTGCCTGTTTAGAAATAACATCAGACACTTGGGTGCAGAGGATCATTTCCATAGGTTATGTAATACCATTTTCCCTTTGTCCTTCCAATTCAAGAAAATTCCCCAATGTTCCACTCGGTAATAGGGAACAAGCAGCAATTCAAATACAAAAGCTGTTGGACAAAAAAAGAGTCATCCAACATGTCTCCCCAGACCAGACAGAATCCTGAACTTACTCAAGGTTCTTTTTAGAGCCAAAGAAAACAGGGAATTGGAGAGCAGTTCTGGATCTCAGCAACTTAAACAAGTCCATTTGAAAGACCAAGTTTCGGATGGTCACTGTTCAGTCCTGTCTCTCTTCAGGATGCATACTATCGCATAAAACTGAACAGACGGTCCAGAAGGTTGTTACACTTCCAGCTGGGGGCCGGTCATTATCAATTCAGGGTTCTGCCCTTTGGTCTCACCACAGCCCCCAGGGTGTTTACCAAATGCATGGCAGTAGTAGCAACTCACTTGGTACAACAGGAATTTCAGGTGTTTCCATACTTAGATGACTGGCTCATATCCGCCCCGACCAGGAATCACCTCATCATAGCAAGAAAAAAGATGATCCAAACTTGTACTCTACGAGGAATAACTTTAAATTACACAATCTCAACTAGAACCAAGTCAAACTCTAGAGTTCATAGGGGCACTACTCGACACAAAATCATCAACAGCCTTACTTCCCTCCCGAGAGTTCAGACAATAACAGTACAACTGAAAAAGATAGTTTGGTTTCAGTACCAGAGTTTTAGCCTGCTTGGTCCTTCAGGCTCTAGGATCAAAGGCAGCAGCAATAACATTAGTGCTTTTGGCCAGATTTTAGAGGAGAATCCTTCAATGGATGCTGGCCTCTCAATGGTCAATTCTTCATCTTCCCCTATCTGCCCCAATACAACTCACCAACATATGCAAAAGGGATATGATGTGGTGGATTCAATCAGCCCAGGTTTTACAAGGCCGTTTATTTGTCCCCTCTCAGCTCCAGGCCATAGTAACAATGGATGTTTCCCAGTTGGGGTGGGGGTGGGGATTATCTAAGGAAGATGGTCCAAGGCATGTGGTCCTCCGAACAGGCAAATTTGTATATCAATATTGTAGAATTGAGAGCAGTACTTTTATCATTGCAAGCCTTTCAGGATGCTCTCTGTAAGCGATACAAACAGACAACATGTCAGTGGCTTGGTACATCAACAAACAAGGAGGAACCAGTTTGTGTCCCCTATAATCGAGAAGTGCTCAGGGCATGGCAGTGGGCAATATTTTCCAACCGCATTCTGATAGCAACACACATTCCAGGGAAGTCCAATGTGCTGGTGGACAAGCTGAGCAGGTACATTCTACTACCACATGAGTGGTCCCTCAGACAGTAGCGGAAATAATTTTCCACGGGTGGGCCCAGCCATGCTGCAATCTCTTTCTTTCTTCGAACAAGTGCAGCAGCTACTTTGTCTAATTCCCCCCACAGGGGAAATCACAGAGGGATGCTTTCCTTCACGACTGGCCCCCATGTCTCCTTTATGCATATCCCCCAAATCCTTTGACCCCCAAAGTTTCTACAGAGAGCTGCCAAGTTGAAGAGCAAAGTCATCCTCATTGCACCCTTTTGACCTTGACAGATTTGGTTCCCCTTCCTGTGGCTCAATTGACTCATCGACCTTGGATCCAGTTCCAGATCTGCTGTCTCACCCAACTGGCTTGATACAACCAGACATCCTGAGTATCAAGCTAGCAGCTTGGTTTCATCATTTCCAGTAATAGTCAGGCAACCTATGATCTCATCCCATCTGCCGAATTTTGTTATCTTCCCTCAAACCATCTACAAGAAAACTTTATTCTAGCAAATGGAAAAGATTTGTGCACTGGACACTTCAAAATAATGTGGACCCCTTTTCTGCACCAATTCATACTATCCTGGCATTCCTGACATTGCTTTTTAATCAAGGGGGCAGTTTTTCAACAGTAAAGGTTCAATTAGCAGTTATTTCCAATTTCCATATTCGTCTTGAGGGCTCTTCACTTGCTTTCCCATAAACTTTGTAAAATCTTTCTACGAGGAACACTTTTGTTAAGATCCCCCATTAAGGATCCTAATCTGCCTTGGGACTTAACTCTGGTACCGCAAGTTCTGGTCCTTCCTCCCTTCGAACCTGCACATAGTTGCAATCTCAAATTTCTTTCTTGGAGAACTTTGTTTCTGGTGACCATTACTTCTGCCAGATGAATTACAGAGATTCAGGCCTTGTTGGAAAAGCCTCCATACCTAATTTTTCATAACGGCAGATTCACATTACAAACGAATGCATCTTTTTTGCCCAAAGTAGTGTCAGAGTCCAACATTAACCAATTTATTAATCTTCCAGTTTTCTTCCCAAAATATGCAAACAAAGGTGAATATTTGTTGCATTTACTAGACATTCATAGGTAATTGCATTTCTGTCTACATAGAACAAAGGACTTCAGAACTTCAGATAAGTTATTTATTTCCTTTCCTGAAGGAAATTGGGCAAGCCAAATGGCTAACTAACTGCATTTTCTTTATTTACAATAAGTTGAATTTGCCTTTACCTAAACAACTGCATGCTCACTCAACAAGGTTGACAGCAGCTTAGGATCATCAGATCATAGGATCACAGGAGGTTACTAGGCTAATGACCCTAGGGCCCTTACAAGCCTAGCCAAGTTTTACCCTTATTTCCATGATCAGCACCTATCACCCCTGTCCAAGAGGGACATAGGTGAAACCCTGGGGTGAATTTAGAGTTACCCATTCAATCGTCCAGACTGCATCTGAAGACGACCAATGAGATGCTCTGTTTGACATGAGCAGGAGTCTGTTCCAAAGGTGTAGTAACCTGTGGGAGACAAATCTGTCCCTCCACCAGGTTCTATTAATGCCAAATACCAGGTTAAGGCCATTAGACCGAGTAACCAGTATACCATTTGACTTACAGATGTGCGAAATTTCCAGTAAAGCAGGGTCAAAGATTACCTTATATGCAAGGCAGTGATCGCCTCCGAGTAGTCTGTATGAAACAGAATAAGGTGACAGTGATTTCAGATGATTCTCATAGGACAGATGCTGAAGACCTTGAATTTTCCTTGTGAGGAACCTTTGTGGTCTATCCAATTGCTGCAGGTGCTTGGAAAGGTACATACCAAAAGGGGCACTGTATTCAATTATTGGCCCTATGAGGGAAGAGTACACTGAGGTTATGATTTCTTTTTTCTGGAGGCAATGCCCTTACTTATGAGATGAGTTATACAGAAGGCCCTTCTTACCACTGTGGAGACTTGGTGATCAAAGGTAAGGTTGCTGTCAACCTGTGTGCCCAGGTCTCTCACCACTGAGTGCGTACTTAGGTTGTTGTTATTGATGTGGTAGTTAGCAGGAAGCTTCCTCAGCTTTTCATTCAAGAGCCTCCATGGATGACACATGTACAGCAGCAACTTGAGCTTCCCCTCACACCTTAATCTCTCATTACAAACTGAACTTAGTTTCCAGAGGTAGGGCATCATTTTGATCAATGGTGCTTAGGAATATCTTTCCTTGAGGCCACCCTTGGATTTAGGTAGTTAGGGACTCTGTTCCATCAGTTTAAGACAGAATGAAAATGGACAACATCAGATAAAGTTCCATCTGTGTTTTCCATTTTCTGGAAGAATGAGTGGATAGAGCAAGTTTTTGGGGTCTACTTCTCACTTTCTATAATTCCAGATATAGCTTTGTTTTACTTTTTCTGCTGTATAGTCCTTAAGGTTCTTTACATAAGAGTAAGTTTTATTTTTCTGTTATAGTCTGCAAACAAGATCTGAGGTAATGTGGGTTGGTGCATTCTGGGTAAGGGAGAAGTTCGAGAGTTCAAGGTTGATGCAAGCTTTTACAGCGGCCAAGTTGGATCCAAGGGCTCATATCCGAAGCCATCAGTTGAGGAAGAATGAAAATGTACAACACAGATGGAATGTTATGGAGAGTACATAACTACTTTTTAAAGATTGGCTTGGAGGTAGAGGAGAAAAGGGGAGACCTGAATTTGCTTGTATTTGTATTCTCCACCAGTGTAGTTCCTATTTTAAAAGCCCACAACTGGAATCTGAAATTCTAGAGGATGCAAATGTTGAGCCCATGTGTTTTTGGAAACCACTGCATCTTTCTCATTTGTAACCTGGACAGAAGAATCAATATTGTAGATAGTATTGACCCAGGATACAGACCCAGGATCCTTCTGTTGTTGAAGTAAAGTTAGTTTTCTGTTATAGTCTCTGTTATAGTCTGCAAAATGTGATCTGGTGTAATGCTGGTATCTAGGGAAGAGAGAAGTTTTCAGGTTGATGCAAAGCTTTACAGCGGCCAAGTTGGATCCAGGGGCTCATATCGAAGCCATCAGTTGAGGAAGCCCACAACTGGAATCTGAAATTCTAGAGGATGCAAATGTTGAGCCCATGTGTTTTTGGAAACCACTGCATCTTTCTCATTTGTAACCTGGACAGAAGAATCAGGAGTATTGTAGATATCATGAACCCCAGGATCCTGAGATACTCTGTTGTTGAAATCTGAGACTGATTTGAGAAGCCCAAGAAAATTTCCAGGTAAAACTCCACATTCTCATGTGTCAAAAAAGCCTTTTGCTGCAGGTGGTCTATTAGACATCCTAGAAAAGGCAATCCTGAGATATGGTAAAGGAGGTTTTCTGAATATTCATCTGGAATGCTGATCAGAAAAGAAGTCCACTCTAATGGCTCTTGACACCTGGGAAAAGACTCTGCAAAGACGAATAAGTAATCTAAATAAGGAAATATGTAAATGCCATTCAGTCTGCAATGAGCTATAACAGGAGCTAGATAAAAACACCCCTGCAGCTATAGATAACCCAAAGGATAATGCAGAGAACCGATAATGTGACCCAGACACAGAAAACCTGAGAATTTCCTGAAACCTTTGGCTGTGGTAATGTGATGGTATGCATCTTTTAGATCTAATGCTACCATGAACAGTCCCTAATGAATTAGTGGCAACACAGTTTGAAGGATCAACAACTTGGATTTTGGAATTTTCAAACATTTAGAAAGGAAAGATTTAGAAATGGTCTCCAAGGTTATTTTCTGGGTACCACAAACATTCTGGAATAGAAACCTTTGCCCCTTTGATTTAATGATATTGGTTCTATGACAACTAGGATGAGTAACTGCTGAAGAATCTGAGAGAAAAATACTGTTTGGTTCATAGGGTGGGAAGGAACTCCCTTGAAAGGACATATCTGTAATCCAGTACCAGCTGTATCCCTCCTGAGCCACTTTTAAAATACAAATGTATGTAACAATCCATTGCCAAAGCAAAGGGGAATGTACACAGCCAGTTGCTTGGATACATTTTGTGAGATAAGGACAGGATGGGAGGGGCTTGGGAAAAGAATCCAAGTGCAGTCACTCTGAAGTAGTAGACTGTCCTTTCTTTAGGAAATGATCCTTGTTTCTTGACCTCCTCCTGCCATCTCTTTATGTTTCCCTGTTTGGCTTGAAAAAGCAGGGATTGTTTGCTTTGCTTCTTAGACATGAAAGAGGACCTGGGACATTTGTAAGGGGGGTTGCTGAAAAATCTTGGAAACTCCCTGAATTAAATTCCCTCTCTCACTAAATTGTTTGAATACATGAGTAGCTGATGGGACAAATAAAACCTCCCGGTCTAAATCTGAATTCAAAATTTCAGACTTTACCTCATCAGAAAACTTTTGATTGCGTACACAGGCATACCACAGGAGAAGCAGTGGTTCCTAGACACAGTATTTGCACAATCATACACACTCTTTACGGTATGTTTAGATACTTGTAAAAATGTCAGAAATAACAGAATTCAGACAGGCACAGCCATCCAGGGAAAGTGTGGTAGCTAATTCTATCAAACTGTCAGTACAAAAATGCAGCAAACATCTGCAAATGGGTCAGACAGTTAAGAATTTTATGAGTCAAAGTAGAAGAAGAAAAAAATGATCTTACCAAATATGTCTAATTTTTTCCCCTTCTTGTCCTCAGGGAAAGGGCTGGAGGACACCAATAGCAAAGATGTGGAAATGGCAAAAGGGTCAGAAAATACATGACTGTTCGTTTGAGAAGCTTTACAAAGCCTGTCTACTTTTTTGGGAACTAAAGGTTGTGAATCAGGGTTGCTACAGACAACACTGCATACAATCCTCTAAGTCTGGCACTACTGGAGGAAAAGGTGTAGAATGAGGTATATCAACTTTTAAGATATAATATCTCCTAAATTCTGGGGAACATCTATTTCTTCCTATAAAAGATGTCTCATTCAATGAGGTTATAGTTTGATAAAAGGAAAATTCCTCCAAAGAAGGTTGCGACAACCAAAGTTCCCTTTGAATCCGAGATATGGGCTTGAGAATCTGCAGAAGAAGCCCTGTCCCTGTCTATATTAGAATCTTCAGAAACGTCTCCCTCAGGAATGTTTTTCTAATAAACTCCAAGTCTTCAGATGAACAATATTTAACCTTCTGCTTTTTGTTTTTTTAAACAGGTATCCTTGATGACCCACCCGGAAAAGAAATTTCTGCCAAATCAATAGGTCTCTTCCATGGCTACATTGAGTAGCATGCCCTGGTGTGTCTCTGTTGCCTAAGAGAGATGTTTCTCCCATGCCCGGTTTGACCACTGGAACAGCCGAAGAGGACGTGGCTAACCCCAAGTTCGTGGAGGCTGAAAGAACTACAGCTGAAGAAGCCGGAGAGGTGAGCAGTCTATGAAATGAATGTTGGCCACTGCAGTCACCCACCATCACCTGAGGCTTTGACTGAGTCCAAAGAGTCAGCAAGGGCACTTTCCTAAGCTGTTTTTTTTCTCATTCTAGGAAGAGCAGGCGTGGGATAAGTATTCATGCTGTGACCAAGAATGATATTTCAGATGCTGTATGCATCGCTGAAATGAGTTGGTTGGAAAGTAAGTTGTCAAACAGTGTGCACAACCATCATGCTTAAAGGGACTGTGAATGTGTGTGAAAGTTTAAATAAAGTTGTATAAGCAGCACACTGGAATCTTGTCAGAAAGCCCTTCAGATAAATTTTAGTCTGACAGAAAAAAATGGCAGGTTAAGTTGTCACACACAAGCACTACTAACACAATCTGTAAAAGTTCCTGTCCTATTAAAGCACTTCCCAATATTAAACTTTCACATAAAATTTGCAACATTTACACAAGTAATACATTATCTCATTAAATTAGCCTCTAAACTAACCACAGCTAAAAACAGCGATCCTTGACAGGAAACGTCCAATATCAGAAAAATACTGAGTTTTTAAAAGGCAATAACACTTACAAAGGCCAAATAAAATAAACAGTAATTTTTTTAAAGGGCAATATTCTATGTGGAAAGGATTCCTATTAGAGACTTATCTGCCAGAATCATAACTGAAGGCTGGCTGCTGCACCTGTGAAGCCTCTAAGATGTTTCCTCACAAGACAGCAAGAAAAACTGAAGATTCTTCGCACTTACTGCTGATTTTCCCTTCAAAGGGCTGCCCAATCAGCAGTCAGGGTAAAGGGTGGGAGGAAGACAGATCTTTTGGAAAGTGGCCAGTTGTTGTGTCTTGGGTAAGACACAACCCATATTGCCTAAAAGGCTAGTGCAGCAGTAGGAATGATGAACATCCTCTGGGGTCTTCTAGTTGTTTATGTCTAGTGGGAAACACCCCAAAGACGGCACTGTATACAACAACTTGTCTAATCAATGTCGATAAATGCAAAAGCTACTTATAACTACAATTATGACAACCTGCCCCACGGGTTTTGTCAATGCTCACTTGATTCAGATGTACTTCAATCATTTGTGAGTCATGTTTCATAAGTAATGCAAATTAATTTATCCCTAGATTATAATTTGCTTTTTTTGAGTTTCTAAAGTAATCAATCAAAACAAGAGAAGTTCCAAATAATGCTTCCACTGCAGACAGCAAGAATGTAGATGAAATGGCATACAAACAACGAAAGGTATAGAACCCTCCCTCCCCCCATACTTCCTATAGTATAGCACTTGCTGTCTGTGATGATGCATAGAAAGATATGCTTCATATGCATGTTGGTACAAAGAGTATTTTAACAGGCAGTGGAAATGTGGAAACCATTTCTCTGTTTCTGCCACAAAGGAAATATAAAACCTCAATCAGCACATGACAAACAGCAACCATGGTTAACTGATCACTACTCCCAGAATGTACTGTATTTAGCAGTGTTGAAAATCAAAGACAAAATTGACATACTCTGTTTTATATAACATTAGTTCCTGTTTTTATAAGACACTGTTAGTACTGCAGATAAGTCTACAGCTTTTTTTTTTCTCGTCTGGTTACGTTTATTTTGCCTGATAGGCATTATGAATGAATTTTGTAACTGTTAAAAAAAAAAAAAATCAATAAAAGTTTTGGATGCAGTAGAAACAAACTCCTTTCCAGTTACCATTCCTGTGCTGACTGGGACCTTCAAAGTGTTCCCTTGTTCTAATCCTTTTAGTTTTGGAATCTGCTGATTAAACATAGTTAGGTAAATGTGTTTGCATGCCACTACACAATCCTTTCTTTAAGAAGCTTAAAAAAAACACAGTACATATTAAATTCTTCCAGCGTTTCATGTAGCTACCAGTGCAGACCCTGAACCAGATACTTGCTGTACTGCATCTAATTTGCCACTGTCCTATGAAAGACAGCATTCATACCATTGAACATAATACTCAAGTGTCTCACCACTAGCTTCAAAGAGAGAAATAACAGTACATTATTTTCTACTAATTATTCCTTCTCTAATGTATTTCTAAAGACCATCTTTTCTTGCCAACTTCTCATATGGATTGGTTTCATTTGGTTCACTCTGTATGACAGACTTACCAAATGTTTTACACTTCTGTCTTTGTTACTATTTCAAGTCTCAATGAAAAAAAAGATACTGTGCTAACTAGACAGTCCATAATCATTATATCCATCTGACATATTTATTGATGCATCACACAGTCACAAATTGCACCTGCCTTTTGTGAAACAGTTTTCATTTTTTTGCCTTGATTTGTTATCTAGGAAAGATAGCTGGGCACTCACTGCCAGTTTACAGCTGTGATTCAGGAAGAAAAAGTACAGTTTTGTACCTACCATAAATGTAGATGTTCGAGGATCCACATTGCTGCAGTCCTAACTATTGGGTAGTCCGCTGTCCAGTCGGCCCGAATACCAAAGTATATGGCTGACGTCGGTCAGGGCGCATTAGACTGACGTCAGTACGTCAGGGTACTAATGCGCATGACCAACGTCATATCCTCAGTCTTTTCTTGCCCCAGATGTCAGAAGACCCTAAAAGACAAGGCCTAATATACCTACACCAAAAATATGTATAATATATACAAAATCATCAGCATATAACCTCACCTACACAACCACCCCTAAACACAGAGGGAAGGAGGGAGGGTAAATTGGACTGCAGCAATGTGGATCCTCGAACATCTACATTTATGGTAGGTACAAAACTGTACTATGTTCTTCGTTCCACATTGCTGCAGTCCTAACTATTGGGTAGAATCCCAAAGCAGAGGTAAGGAGGCTGGCAAATCATAAAGAAGCAGGGGCTGACAACATGCCTTGCAAAATAGCTGTGGCAAAACCAGCCCTAGACTTAGAGTAGAGAGGAAGGTGATAATGCTTAGAGAAAGTATGCACTGAACTCCAAGTAGCTGCCTCCAAAATATCCTTAGTTGCCACCCCCCTTAGAAATGCTGTTGAAGTGGCAGTAGCCCTAGTGGAATGAGGCCTAATCCCAGCTGGAATCTCCTTGCCATGATGGGAATAACAAAATGCAATGCAAAACCCAATCCACCTAGAAATAGTTTGTTTTGACACAGGCTTGCCCTGAACTCAAAGCAAAAGAAACAAACAACTGCTGAGACTGCCTAAAAGCCTTAGTCCTGCTCAAATAATAACGCAATTGCCTGTGCACATCTAAAGTGTGCAAAATCTTTTCCCCTTTATTTTGGGGATCTGCATAAAAAGTAGGCAAATGAATAGTTTGGTTTAAAGCCACACTAGAAACCACCTTAGGCATAAAAGAAGGATTAGTGCGTAATGATACCCTATCCTTATGAAAAATCAAAAAAGGCTCAACCGCCATAAGGGCCTGTAACTCAGAAACCCTTCTTGCAGAAGTAATGGCCAACAAAAAAGCAGTCTTCCATGACAAGTATTTCAGTTCAGCAGTAGCTGCAGGCTCAAAAGGTTGTAGAGTAAGTTTCTCCAACACAAAATTGAGATCCCAAGCAGGAGTAGGAGCTCTACGGGGGTCTTATATTCTTTGCCCCTCTAAGAAATTGCTTGAACAAAGGATGTGAAAACAATGGTGGGTCACAATCATAGTGAGCTGAAATTGCTGCAGCATGAATCTTAATGGAAGAGAAAGACAAACCTTTGTCCAATAACTCAGTAAGATATTGAAGAGCCACACTCAAATTAGGCTCTGAAATCTCCAAATTCTTTGCTGCAGTCCAAAATAAAAATCTCTTCCATTTTTCTGTACACTTTCCTTGTACTAGGTCTTCTGGCTTCCATAATCACATTTAAAACTTGTTGAGGAAGTTGAGACCTGCTGTCTTTCAAAACAGAATATGCCAGGCTGTTAGATGAAGAGAGTGAAGCTTGACATTGAGCAGACGACCTTCCTTCTGAGACAACAGATGTGGAATCAAGGGTAAAGGCCATGGAGGCTTCTTTACCAGACTCCTCAGTAATGGGTACCAGTGCTGCCGAGGCCAATCTGGAGCTATTAAAATCATCCTTGGCTTGTCTTGTCTGACCTTTAGAAGCACCTTTGGAAGAAGAGGCAGAGGTGGAAACGCATACACATGAAGATTTTTCCAACTGAAAGAAAGAGCATCCACTTTCCAAGCTGTGTGATGAAACCTCTTTGTGCAAAACTTTGGCAGCTGGTGGTTCAGTGGAGAAGCGAACAGATCTATGTCTGGAGTTCCCCAGGACACTGTCAACTTTTGAAATACATGAAGATCCAGTTTCCACTCGTGGGGATCCATGATTTGTCTGCTTAACACATCTGCTAAGGAGTTCTGTGCTCGGCAGAAACCTTGCCTGAAGAGTTAGTTGCAAGCTGAGCGCAGTCTCCCATAAAATCATTGCTTGCCTGCACAATGGGTAAGAATGTGTTCCCCTTGCTTGTTGATGTACCACATGACAGTTGTGTTGTCTGTTAGAATCAACACCTGCCCTGGAAGAAGTAACTCCTTGAAAGCCATTAATGCAAACTGGACTGCTAACATCTCCTTCATGTTGATATGTAGATGCTGTAGTCTGGCAGGCCACTTGTCTTGTATCCACTTTCCATGTAGATGAGCTCCCCAAGCAATGTCCGAGGCATCTGTCGTTAAAATCTGACTCGCCTCTGGCCGGGTCACAGAGAGTCCCTTGTTTAGGTGACATTCCTGAGCCCACCACAAAAATTCTTTTTTGAAGGCAAGGTATTATTTGAATGACAGTGTCCAAATCCTGGCAGTGCTGTGTCCATACATTTTGAGATACCATTGTAGCTTCCTCATATGCAGTTTGGCATTGGGAAGCACCAGAATACAAGATGCCATGAACCCTAATGCTTGAAGGACTGTCCTTGCAGTCAGCACGGACTGATGAGATAGTTGATGGAAGTAAAGTGATAGACTCTGTTGTTTGTCCGGGGTTAAAAAGGCCATCTGGGCTGCTGTATTCAGTCTCACACCCAGAAAGCACATGTCTTGAGAGGGTACTAGACTGGACTTTATTTCGTTCACAGAATACCCTAGGCATCTTAGCACTGCTATAACATATTCCAGATGCTGTAGAAGGTCTTCCTTTTCTTGAGCCAGAATCAGGCAGTCGTCCAAGTAAGGATAGATTTGAATTCCTTGTAGCCTGAAGTAAGCTATCACTGGAGCCAGAACCTTTGTGAATACTCTGGGCAGTAGATAAGCCAAAGGGCAATGCAGAGAACTGATAATGAGAATTTCCAGCTCGAACACGCAGATACTTCCTGCAACTTAGTCTTATAGGCACATGAAGGTAAGCTTCCTTGAGATCTAAAGTTACCATCCAGTGATCTTTGCCCAGCAGAGGTAAAAGCTGTTGTAACGTCAACATCTAGAACTTGGGAATGTCCAGATAAGTGTTGAGGATAGATAAATCCAAAATTGGTCTCCACGTGTTCCCCTTCTTTGGTACTAGGAACAGGCGAGAATAAAATCCTAGGCCCCTTTGTGATACAGGGACTGGCTGAATGGCCCCTATTTGGAGTAACTGAGAAATTTGCTTGTGAGCCTCTTTCCTTTGTGGAGGAGGAACGTCTGGCATGCCTTTGAAAGGCGGCAATGTATGGAAATAAAACCTGTAACCGTGGTGAATGATATCCAACACCCATCTGTCTTGAGTAATTAAATCCCAATTTTCTTTGAAAAGAGACAGTCTTCCTCCCAAAGGAGCTGCCAGGCGAGAATCTACTGGCAGCTGAAAAGGCAGGTCATTGGGTCTGTTTACGAAAGGACTGACCCTGCCCTCACCAGAAGTCTGAGCAGGTGAACTCCTGTTCTAGGCCTAAAGAACCTTGAGCTCTGCCCCTACCACGTCTAGACCTACCCCTAGACTGGGAATCATAAGCAGGATATGTCCATCCCTTAGTAGGCCAATTTCTACTAAACTTCGGTGGCTGCACCTGCATAAAATCTTTAACAGTTTGCATAGACTTAGCTTTGTCCTCCATTTTCTTTAAAACTGCTTCCACAGGCGAACCAAACAACACATCAGACTGCAAAGGAGCATCCAAAATCCTTGTCTTAACATGCTCAGCTAAATTCTGATCCCTCAACCAGGCATGCCTGCGAAGAACAGAACTAGTGGCAGCCACCCTCGAGGAGGCCTGTACAGCATCAAAACCACATTGCAAAGAATGCTTACCCACTTGTTCAGACACATGAACTAAATCCAGCAACTCTTTACACTCAATACCTTCCGCCAAAGCATCCACCTTAGATTTCAATTGTGAAAGGAGATAATTTTGATATTTTAGCATGTGAAACTGACAATTCAACGCCCTCATGGCTAAAGTGGAAGAAGTATACACTTTCTTTCCCCATCTATCCAAAGCCCTTGCCTCTTTATCAGTGGGAACAGGGTTTTTAACAACAGAGGCCTTAACACCTTTAGGTCCCTGAGAAACAGTCTCGGGTCTGCCCTAGGACTCTTAAAAGATACTTATGAGCTTCAGGCACCCTATAGTACCTATCAGGTTTAACAGGAGCAGGAGGCAAGGAATCAGGGTTCAGGGAAGCCTCTGCAAAACATCTTCTACCACATTCAACACAGGAGGTATAGCTAAGGGCCTATGCTGAGGTAAAAACAAGAATTCCCTAAGCCTTTTCCTAGAATCAGAGTAATCTTGGCCTTCCCATTTAAAGTGCTCCCTCATGGAATGCAGAGTCTCTGAAAATGAGAAATCCTCAGGAGGAGAAGCTGTAGGAGTGGAATCATCCACATCAGAATCAGAATAAGGAGGATACTCCTGCAAGTCTTCATGAGAAGACTCAGAAGCCTCTGAACACTGTTCAAAACTCTCAAACTCAGGTTCCACCCTAGGCCTCTTATCAGGAGGGGGCATAGAACCTCTAATCAGAGTAATTAAATCTTCTGCCATTTTAAGCATATGTTTCTTAGGCACAGAACCTGAAGTGCTAGGAGAAGCCCCCACTGAAGCTAAACTTGGCCTACCTCTCAAAGAAGTTTTGGAAACAGAAGGAGAGGCTCTAACTACCTTGGGAAGAGAGGGAAGAACAGTTACCTGAGAAGCCCCCTCAGCCTGGCCTACCTCCTGAGAAGGCACATCCTGCAATAGTAAAGTCTCTGCCTGAGACTCCAAAGAAACTCCTGGCAAAACCTCTGTTTCCACTGAGCCTTCTAAAGAACCGACGTCCAAGACTGCCGGTTCATCAACTCTAGGCTTCGCTGCTTTGTCCTTGCGTTTTTTGGACGAAGCGGGCGTCGGAGCATCCGACGGCATTTTATAATTGCAACGTTTCCCAAACACTAACCTGGCACAGTCTAACCTTCTCTTAATAGTGCGTTTGTTAAATCTAGCACAAGAGCGGCATCCAACAACGTCGTGCTCAGGCCCTAAACAAGGTATACACAAGGTATGGTAATCCCTATGAGGTATCTGTTTCCCACAAGAAATACAGTTATTCACTTTTTCTGACATCCGGTTAAATACTGAGGCAAGAAAAAACCAAAATGTTCCCCAACGGGTGCTTAGCCAACTTTGATTCGGTCTGAAACTCCGGCTTCAGAAAATTTCAGAACGCCAACCTGCACTCGCAAAACTGCTTCTGCATCGGACCATGCGGCAAAAAAGACTGAGGATATGACGTCGGTCATGCGCATTAGTACCCTGGCGTACTGCCGTCAGTCTAATGCGCCCTGCCCGGCGTCAGCCATATACTTTGGTATTCGGGCCGACTGGACAGCGGACTACCCAATAGTTAGGACTGCAGCAATGTGGAACGAAGAACATCATCAAAACATATTCAGCATAACCATTATTACCACCTCAAAAATGTGAAAGAAAAATTAAGAAATAAAAAACATGTTAGCAGAAAGCCAACCCTTTATTCACAGTTGTTAAGCGCTTATATTCCACAGGAAATTCATTACAACTGAGAGTTTCGATGTCGTTCCAGTGGGGGAAAAAGCAATAAACAACTGTGAATAAAGGGCTGGTGATTGTTGAATGTTTTTTTTTATTTCTTACATATTGAGTACACCTCAGATCAATAATAAACATAACTTGTACTGCTCCTTCTCCCTAGGATGGGTGAGCCAGCATCACCTACTCATTCACTCCCACCCTCCACCATTCAGCTTCTTTTTTTTTTTCCAAAATGCTTTTATTCATTTTATAACAAAATAACTTAACACATAGGCGCCGGAAGTTGTTGAAGACTGAGGGAGGGCAGAGGGTGAAAGGGGCACTTAGTGATCTAAAAAGGGCAATTTTTTATAACTACTTACTACCACAACACAGGTTCACTTGGAGGACATTTTAAGCATAGCTAATTCCCTTTTGGTGCTTGAACTAACATTTTCTGAGTGGTCTTAACTATCCCATGGCTGATAATTTGAGGGGACCCATGTAATGGATGCAGCATTTAGGAACTGCCTCTATCCATAAGTGGCATGAGGGGCAATGCTGGAGTACATTTTCTATTACCCATCCTTAGATCCAACTTGCATGTGAATATGGACGGATGAGCTTTGTTTTATTGTTATGGAGAGTCTGTTCTGGAACAGTGGTACTGCGAGCCTGGAATTTCTTCTCTAATAGGGATCTGCTGTCTGCTTTTGAGTCATTTGCCTTTTTTCTCCAAGTCTTATTTACCACTCATTACCTTTTTCCAGGCATATGTTGTCAGTATTTATTTCTTCTGTTTCTTCCCTCTGGTCTTCATTAATCCCTTTTAAGAAACTTGCCCTAACCTTTTGTGATGATAATATTCTGTACTGTCCAGTCCAGATGACATATGAATTTGTATCCACAAGTAAACAATAAATTACATTTATTCTCCAAAATAATATGAATTTGTAGGGGTGGGGGCACACGATCACTTTCAAACAACTAAAAGAAGTAAACAAATCGCTAATAATAAGCCACTACTGCTTTAAATGCCAAAAGAAGCCAAGCTCTACTTCCACTGACATTAAAAGTGACCGTCTGGAAATAAATGGCAAAACTTCACAATTCTGAATGCCTGTGTCAGTGTGTGTTGTGGGGAAAATACAACTCAAAATGATCTCCTATCTTTCTGAGACAAGTTCTCTAACTTCTACCTGCCCCCACCGCAAAGATGACTGAAAACATATACATGTATCTCCAAAAACTAATGATTTTATAAATAAGCCCCCATCACCACGCATGCACCCACCTTCAAAGACATACATTCTGCAAGGAAGTTCTGCAAAAAGTTTAACCTCTTCAGAAACACCTGTGGGATTGCAACCCCATCCCTCAACAAAATAATTATGTGCACACGCAGTTGAAATGACCAGCACAGCGGTGGAGGCCATCAGTAAAATTCAAAGTTCTATAAGGAAAAATAAAGCAGAAACTGGGTGTAGAGGTGTGCTTTAGTAGCAAATAAAATAACATTTGATAATATAATAATAGAGAAAGAAACTGAAGACTTCAGCAAGTACATCACGCTGTTATCTCTTCACATAACCACATTCAAAAATGAAAAAAAAAACACCTTTGGACTTCCGGAGTTTAGCTTGGTGCTATAAGGAACTAGAATATATTAGTAAGCGATGGCGGGCATTACAGGAGAAGAAGTAATTGCGCTAATATCTCCTACACTGAAAACTGCGACCACTCTACCACTTTCTTCATAAATATGGGTGGTATGGATCATATTAAAGATACTGGACACAGATCGAAGATTCTAGTTAGTAAGTTTGCTCTTGCAGAAGCAGTGAAAACGCCTACCCTAAAGGCAGGCAGAAGGTTTCACACAGAGCAGCATGATATAAACAACGGAGCACACAGCCCAAAGCAGCATAATATAAACAATGGAGCACACAGCCCAAAGCATAATATAAACAGAGCACTTCTTACCGTTGGTGACTCTGTCTGGCAGCAAGCTTGCAGCAATGAGAGGGAGATAATTTTCAGCACACTTTTGTATTTTAAAATCACATTAGCGCGTGATGCACGCATGAGTCTTCTGTTAGGTCCTCCTTAAAGAAAAACTTTTAGTTATGTACTCACCATAACTTCAGATGTTTGGGATCCATCTCGCCTACATTCTGAATGATGGGTTCGGAGCCGATCCCTCGGCCCCGACTCGGCACGCTTATGCCAAAGAGCGAAGTCTCTTATTGGCTGAGCTTACTATATCCCAGGATGCACCACTACCAGTCCCCCAGATCTAGTTTGTCCGCATACATGCACACACGCATACCCTGCTTATATAACATCGTCAGATGAAACAAGATAAAACAGTTGAACTCAAAACCGTTCAATCTCTTCTGATCTGCAAGGCAGGGGAAGGAGGGTGGGTATTAGGAATGTGGCGAGATGGATCCCAAACATCTGAAGTTATGGTGAGTACATAACTAAAAGATGTTATGTGATCCTATCTCGCCTACATTCTGAATGATGGGACAGCGTCCTAGCACCTGAATCCTGGGTGGCTCACTGGAAAACACTCCTGAGTACCGTGGAACCAAATGATGCTCGTCCTTTAGTTGCCACATCCAATTTGTAGTGGGAAATGAAAGTGTGCGGTTGGACCAAGTAGCCGCAGCACAAATTTCGAAATAGCGAACTTGGAATGAAAGGCTATAGAAGTAGCCATAGCTCTGGTAGAATGAGCTTTGATAGATGATGTAAGTTGCTTATTGAAGAAGAATAGGCCTGAGTTATGCAATCTCTGATCCATTTTGAGATAGTAGCTTTTGTGATGGTTTGGCCCAATTTATTATCTGAGAAGGACACAAACAACTGATCTGACTTACGAAGTTGCTGAGTCCTGTCTAAATAGAAGCGTAATTGCCTGTGAACATCCAATTTATGGAGAGTGTATTCTGCTTCATTAGAGAATTTTGGAAAGAAAACTGGTAGCTCTAGAGATTGTTGAAGACAGAAACTAGAACAGACCTTTGGGACAAAGGACGGATTAGGCCTAAGTGATACTCTATCCTTGTGGAAAATCAAGTACGGTGGCTTAATAGACAGGGCTTGAAGCTCTGAGACTCTTCTTGCAGAAGTAATAGCCACTAAGAATGCCGTTTTCCAAGACAGATATTTTAACTCGCATGTAGCAGCCGGTTCGAAAGGGGGAGATGTTAATGCGCGAAGCACCAAATCAAGATCCCACGGAGGTGCAGGATGAAAAACTGGTGGTCTTAATAGACTCGCACCTTTAATGAACGTTTTGCATAGTCTGCTGCTCATCAAAGGAGGATCCGTGGATTCGTGGAATTTAGAGATAGCCGCTAGTTGGACTTTAATAGTTGAGACAGAAGATCCCTGATTAAACAGGGATGTTAAGAATTTCAAAACCTCTGGGACAGGAGCAGTGATAGGGTCTAAGCCCTTGAGTTGAGCCCAGATAGCAAACCTCTTCCACTTACTGAGGTACAATTTGTTAGTGGTGGGTTTGTGGGCCGAAGATAGAATGTGAACAACTTCCGGGTCTAGTGTGTGCCTTCTAACTAAGGTCGGAAGTGGAGGAGCCAAGCTGTCAATTTCAAAGATTGAAGGGACTGATGCCAATGTCCCGACTGATGGATTAGCAAGTCCGGAATCAGGTCTAAGGTCCACGGATCGTCCACTGCATGCTTCTTCAGGTAAGGAAACCATATCTGACGAGGCCAGTATGGGGCAATCAGAATCATTGAAGACCCCAGTTGAGAAGCTTTTGAATAACTTTGGGAAGAAGTGGAATTGGAGGAAAGGCATAAAGTAGCCCTGTTGGCCAAGGTTGTGCTAGAGCATCCATGGCTGGTACTTCCTGATGTGGGATCAAGGAGAAGAACCTTTGGCACTTGGTGTTTTGTGGAGTTGCAAATAGGTCGCAGCACGGCGTCCCCCATCTCTTGAAAACCTGGGCTGCTACTGCGGTTTAGAGACCATTCGTGAGGAGAGAGAATTGTCCTGCTTAATTTGTCCGCCAATACATTTAACTTTCCGGGATGTGGGTCGCTACCAAGAAGCGGTTGGTAGCTACAGCCCATTCCCACACTCTCATGGCCTCTCTGCAAAGGGGTGATCTGGTGCGTCCTTGTTTGTTCAGATACCAGACCACCGACATGTTGTCTGTGTGGATGGCGATGATGCCCTGAGGAAGAAACTTGTGTAAGGCCTGTAGGGATAGAAGTACAGCCCTCATCTCCAACACGTTGATGTGGAGAAGAGCTTCGTCTGGAAGCCAGGAGCCCTGAACTAGCCTGCCCAGACAATGCCCCCCCCACCCTATCTGGGAGGCATCTGTCGTCAGGGTAACCACTGGAGGGGGGAGAACAAAGGGTTTTCCTTGATCCAAGTTGGATGTCTGAAGCCACCAGCGAAGGTCCCTTTGCATATTTCCGTAATCATGATGTGATGATTGAGGGAAGATCCTGAAAGGACCATTGAGTTGACAAGAGCCACTGAAGAATCCTCATGTGTAATCTTGCTAGAGGAACTAAAAGAACCGTGGCAGACATTGAGCCTAAAACCTGTAGAACCATCCTGGCTGGGGCTTTGGATCTCGAGATCAGAGCTTGAACTTGGCCCTGTAAAGTTCGGATCCTTTCGGCAGGAAGAAAGACGCATCAATCTTGAGTCTATCTCTGCTCCTATAAACTTTATGCTGAGAGGGCAGCAAGACAGACTTTGACCAATTGAATGTAATCCCCAGGAAACACCCAGGAGATGGTGGCTTTGAGGTTGTCCATTAGTAGATGCCTGGTGGTGGCAGTCAGGAGCCAGTCGTCGAGATAGGGAAACACTTGGAATCCAAGACTTCTCAGGTGAGCCGTCACTACTGCCAAACACTTGGTGAACAACCTGGGGCTGTGGTGAGACCAAAGGGCAGAGCGCAAAATTGGTAATGACTGACTCCCAGGCTGAAGCGCAGATACCTTCTGGACGCCTGATGTATCGGTATGTGATAATAGGCGTCCTTGAGGTCTATGGAGCACATCCAAACATCCTTCTCCAATAATGGGAGAATGGATTGTAACGTGACCATTCGGAATTTGGATTTCGTGACGGATTGGTTCAGTTTGCTGAGATCCAATATTGGCCTCAGGTCCCCTGTCTTTTTTGGCACTAAAAAGAACCTGGAGTAAATTCCTGATCCGATCTGGTCTGTGGGGACCGGTTGGATGACTCCTTTTTCTAGCAGCTTTAAAGCTTCTGCGGCTGCTATTTCCCTTTGACTGGGTGGTGGGTCCGGGATTCTCTTGGACGGTGGGGGGTGAGTATGTGAATGGAATGGTGTAACCTCCGGCAATGATCCGAAACACCCATCTGTCCTGAGTGATTGACTCCCAGGCTTTTAGGTGCTTGGCAAAACGACACCCGACTGGCTCCAGAGCAGCACAGCCGGGCAATCCCTCATGACGTGTGGGAGGCTGAAGAGCCACGAAAGGACTCGCGGTCTCCAGAATTGCGGGGCCCTCTGCCGCCTCTGGGACGGCGTCTCCTGAAAAATTTCCCGTCCTCTGCCTCTGGGCGGGAATCTTCCTGCTGTTGGGAGAAAAACTTGCGAGATTTATGAACCACATTTTCCCCCTCCTTTAGCCTTGGGGTAAGGCCGAAAGGGAGTGGAATAACGGGCACCTACGGCAGATAAAGTTTTTCCCTCTTGCTCACAGCGGGTAAGGGTGTCTTTCACCTTGGGTCCAAACAATGAGGACCCATCAAAGGGAGCGTCGGCGAAGGAAGACTTGAAGGCCTCCGAAACTGACACAAGCGGAGCCAGGCTTGACTACGTAGAGCCACGCCTGTGCCTGCCGCTCTACCCGCCTCTTCGGCCGCATAGGAAATGAGCCTCATGGACGAGTTAGAAATTGACGTAAGGATAGCCAACTGAGAGCTAACCGACTGGGCTAGCTGCTCAGGTAGGTTACCGAGAGGGAATCTGACAACTCCTTGACCAGATCCCTCTGAAGCCTGGTAAAATGTGCCAAATAATTCAGAGACCTTAAGGTAAAGGCCGCTGAAGTCAGGGTGCGCTTCCGTGCCTGTCCATACTCCTAGACTCCTTATTAGGAGGATGGACGGACGTTGAAGCCTCTGGCACGTCCTGTTGTGTAGCAGATGCCACCACCATGGCATCTACAGCCACGCCTTTAGTAAGGGACTCCCTCTCGGGGAGCAGACAAAAATTTATTTGGACGAGAAGGGACTGGTTCCACGGTATCTGGATGTTCCCGCCCGACAAACTAAATCCAGAAGCTCGTCAAGGGCGGAGACACCCAGGAGGCGGAGGCAGAGCTCCAAAGGCCTTGAGGAGCACTGACTCGTCCGCAGAGGGGTTTGGATATCCAGCCGCCTCGTTGTTAGAGGATCTCTAAGATGTCTGCAAATGAGACATCATCCGAGGACGACTGGGACCCCTCTGCATCATCCATATCAGTGTCCGATGTAATAGACTCGGGGAGTCCACGTGCTTCCTCTTGCACGATCTCTTCCTTGGGGTTCCTCTGAAGACAACTCAAAAACCCTCAGGAGGAGGGGAACCCCACTGGGGTAACCTCAGGCCTCGGGCTCCGCTGGCTACGGACAGGGAACTGCCAAAGACCCAGTCTCCACGCCCAGGGAAGGTGTCGGTAAAGCCGGAGAGATGGCAAGAGGACTTGGCCAAGGCACTCCTCATGGCCCTGAAAGCCGGACCCCAGAATCCTGGGAGTGTCCGGTCTCCGAGCCGTGATAGCCGACGGAAGTCCCGCAGCGAAGCACCGAGGGAGGCTCGGGACCGAAAGCATAGGTCCCAAACATCACCCGGGTCCAGCCGAAGAAGTCCGCGTACAAACTCGGACCCGAGGCCGGGTTGGAGTAAGGGTCGGAGCCGACCCTGAGATCTCCACCGGCTCCAACAGCACCTGCTCCGGCGGAGCCGAAGCAGTCGGAGGAGGAATGGCAATGGGGTGGGCCAAGGTCATCGGCTCCGAAGCCAACTGGGTCGGAACGAAACAAATTTTGGAAGACTGGGGACTGGAACAGTCTTTGGAGCACCCTGTCTATATCAGAATCCGACATTCTCAAGACCGAGAGGAAACAGAACGGGTTCGAGAAGGCCTCTCCATCGGCCCCAAAGGGCTAGGGGACCGGCTCGGCGACTCGATGAGTATCGGCGCCGAGGAATACTCACAGCAGATTCCATCGGTGCCGAGGTAGACTTCGTGCCGAGGAGGAAGTGTCTGAGCGGGCGACCCTTGTCGGCTCCGAGAGCAGCGGAGCCGACGAAGGTGACCCGCCTCGATGCCCCAGCCATCGGCTCCGAAGCCAGAGGAGTCGATACTGGTGGCATCGAGGCAGACCGTTCGACCTCGGCTCCGAAGTCTTTGGAGCCAAGGAGAGGCCTGCCTAAGTCTCTTGGCAGTCGGATCCGACGGACTGGTCGGAACGAAGCCCTTTTCTTTTGGCGGAGCAGGAGAGGATGCCAAGGCTTCTTCAAAGGAAGGTTTAATTAACCCCTTAAGAATCAATTTATTTTTCCTCTCCTGGAGGACCCTTGAGGAAAAAGCGTGACATACGCTGCATGACTCCTGCAAGTGCTTTGCCCCTAGACAATATACACAGAGCGAATGATCGTCTGTGATAGACATTTTAAAACCACATTTCGAACATTTTTTAAAGCCCGAAGGCCTAGGGGTTTGAGACATGATGTTAAACAATTCTAGTAACTTTGACAGGAAAGTAAACAACTATAGATTTACTGATGATAAACCTAAGCTTACAGTTATAGCTTAATGCAAACACTTCCTGTAAATGACAGGGAACTCTAAACAACTGTAGATTTACTTGAGACCCTGTAAAGTTTTAAAGGTTGACAGTCCGGGAAGGCCCTGGATGGAGGGGGGCCGAAAACAAACTCAACCCAATCACACAACAATTTTTTTACAATCCAAACGTACACAAAAGAGCGATAGCCGTTAAAACAGCTTTTGTGACCAAAAAACAGCAAAAAACTGACAGAAAGTTAGTTAATAAAAACTACTCAGCCCAGCCAGCTCGAGACCACGTCTTCGCAGGGAAGCGGCAAACGAGATCTGGGGGACTGGTAGTGGTGCATCCTGGGATATAGTAAGCTCAGCCAATAAGAGACTTCGCTCTTTGGCATAAGCGTGCCGAGTCGGAGCCGAGGGATCGGCTCCGAACCCATCATTCAGAATGTAGGCGAGATAGGATCACATAACATCAGGCTCTGCAGCTATGCAGCTGTAAAAGTGTGGGGGGGCACCCCCTCCCCCTCGCTCTATGGTTCCAGCGCCTATGACTTAACAATATAGTAACAAGAAAATACAAATAAACTATATGCAATGTCCATAACAACTAAAAAAAGCAATATACACAGTAGAACATATAATATTTCTCTAACAGATTAGACAATTTTGTCCAAGCAATATAATGATGAGTTTGTGTTGTTAGTCCGGGATTTTATAGTAGCAATCTTATTCTTACAAATGTAATTCACAAGATGAATAAACTCAGCTTTAAAGACAGGAGTAGACTGGGATTTCCAATTTTTAGTAAGAAAATTTCCTTGCTATAGAGAGGATAGACCATAGTAAAAATGTTTGTTTTTTAGGAAGGAACAGGAACATTGAAAAGGATAAGGGAGTCAGAAATTATACAGTTGTCATTCCACAGAGCTTTACAAAGATATTTAAAGTCTAACCAAAATGGGGAAATTATTTTGCAATTAACCACCATATGTATCCAGCCAGCATCAGGGTGTTCACATCTCCAGCATTTCATTTCTTCTTTCTTGTACATTATTGCTAGTCTATGTGTGGTGAAAATCATCTATGTAAAAATTTCCATGCGTATACATGGCAGAACAGGGAAAACGTGGATTCCTTCACCAACTGTAACTTCACTTGAATAATTCTACAAAGAAACATATGTTCTGCTAAAATTATTTCTGAGAATTTTATAAATAGCAGGTGTATAAAGTGTTAGTGAGCTATTATTAATTGTTGAGATAAAATCCAAGATTTTTAAGCTGCTCTTATTGTATGCCTCTAATGAGGGTACAAGCTTAGTATGTGTGAAACCCTTACAAGTCTAGATGTCCAGCCAACTGCAATTTTGCAAACTATATCTGCTGATCAAATAGTCTGCATAATTCATTTTATTAGCTGAGAGAAATTGATTCCAATATAATAGGTCAACCTTCTTAAATTCTAACAATTTACAAGTATCAAAAGATATCAAACATTCACTTGTGTAAGCAATCGGAAACATAACTATTAATACATTCTTAATTAATTGATTAGAAAACAAGCTTTTTACACAATAGCAATATCTGGTTTATAAGAGATGTGACAGCAAGTTTTATCCTTTCACTTTGAATGTATATTTTTAAAATCCATATAAAGATGTTTGTATATATTTGAGTACAAGGTTCAAGCAATGTCCTAAGAAGTAAGATTTCATGTATTAATTTCCAATATGATGTCTAAGAAGTATTATTCCACAGCAACACTATGTTAATAAATGCATAGTTTACATAGAAATCACTATTTGGAAACCGTATACCTCCTTCATCCCAGCTTGTGGTGTGCCAGAGAAGAGAAATTCTTGTTGTTTTGGGGTAGCAAAGGAAGTTCAGTAATAAGTTATTAATTTTCTGTTTAATTTTGACAGGTGGGGGGATTATTACAGCTTGGTCAATGAATAAGATTTAAGGAACAGTATCATTTTAATTAAAGTTAGTCTGTCTTCAAATGTGAAGAAGAGTCTGTTCCAACTGTCAATTAAACTAGTAATTGAGTTTATAAGTTGTTGACAATTAGATGGAGTGATTTTTTTATAATTAGATTCAATAATGATACTTACATATTTAATATGTGTGCCCTCCCAGTTTATATCTCTTTCTGATCTAGGTTTCATAGTAACATTTTTATTCACCAGAAGTGCCTGGGTTTTGTTGTGACTGAATTTTAGACCAGAAATGTTTGCAAAGAAGTCTAGATTATGGAATAGGTGGATCTACTGAATTTTCAATATCATTAGAAGTTATTAGTAGGTCATCAGCAAAGTTGTACCTTGGGGGATAATTTGTCTGACACTTTATATCCTTAAACACTGTCATGATTTCTAACAATTTGCAAGAGGCTGAATAACCAGGGCAAAGAGTAATGTGGAAAGGGGGCACCCTTGTTTAGTACCTCTTAATATTTCAAATGGGCTAGATAAGAGAAGATCAAATCTTTACATAGGCTATGGACTTTTCATATAGTTTTTTTAATTAATCCTATAATGTTTGGGGAGAAATTATATTTTTGCAGAGCTTTAAACTGATATGGCCAACTTAGGGAGTTGAAAGTTTTATCTATATCAAGGCTTAAAATAGAAAGCTATTTTTTTTCTTGTTTGCCAAGTCTAAGGACAGTAATATAATTACATTGTCTTGTACCTTTCTGTTTTTCATAAACTCGGTTTGGTCTTCATGAATTAATACTGAAAGATTATTATTTAATCTGTCTGCAAAGATGAATATCTTGTAATCAATGTTAAGCAAATAAATTGGACTGTATGATGTGCAAAGGTTGGGCTCTTTATTTGGTTTTAAGATGGAAGAGATGATAGAATATTTCCATGAGGGAGGAATGTTTGCTTTAATTTTAACTTTTTGGAATGCACTGAGTAAGATTTTCAAGATGTTATCAGGTAAGAGTTTGTAAAATTCCGGAATTAGACCATCCAGCCCTGGTGCCTTTTTTGTCTTAAGATTTATTTTTCGTTCTTTTAATTCTTTAAAAGGAAAAGAGTTTGTCTATGTTATTAATATTATGTTTGTAGCTTCTTTTGAATATTATTAGCAAGAAAGTTGACTATACTTTTATCACTTGTAGATGAGTTTTTATTAATATTCTTATGTTTTTTAAAACACAAGATTTTTTTTAGATCTGTAACTTTGATAGTCTGATTATTTCTAGTGTATATTATTTCTTTTATATGCCTTTTTTCATTTAAATATTTAGATTTAATCGCAATCCTGTGCATACTCTTGGAATTAATTGAGTAGGATTGTAATGTGATTTTTTTCCCCAGATTTACTGATATTTTATGCTGCATGATATCCCAATATTCCTTGTTCAGTTTACATATGTCAGTTAATGCAGAGTTGTCAATTGATATAAGTTTTAGTTCATTAATGTCTTTGTGTATGCCTACCAGTTTTTTATCCCACTCTTTTCTTTATATACCAACTTTTGACTTTACCATGTAAGACAACCTTTAAAGTGTCCCGTAGGATAATATCTAAAACTTCTCCATTATTACTGGCGTCTAGTTTTATTTAATCAAGAAACCATTCTTTAAATCCTTGTACTGTTACTAGATAAGCAGGTAGTCTTTGGCAGAAGGGGTCAGTGTGAAGTGTTACACTGAAGGTGACAGTATTGTGGTCAGACATAGGGCACGATGTCAGCATTACACTATCAGTTTTAGCCAGTAAAGAACTAGTTACAAAGACTTTGTCTATGTTGGTCTGTGTGCCAAATCTGGAAGAGTAGTGAGAATACTTCAGGGAGGATAATATTTTTATACCGTCAATGTTAATTAAGTTTCTGTCTTTTATGTAGTTGCTCAAGTGCTTGGCAACAGGGGACATCTTGAAGGGCTTAGAGCTTGTGGTATCTGTGGAAGACAAGATACAATTAAAATCACCTGCTAATAGTAAGTCACCTTTAGACTTTAATGTTATGGTGTCTAAATGTTTTTTCAGAGTTTTATTCCCAATACCCTGTATCCAGTAGGTGTTCGCAAACGTGTACATTTTTTCATCTAGTTTTAGTATGACTAAAGCAAGCATAACATCATTGCTTGAGTATGAGTCAACTATTTCTGGAATTCTCATTGATTTTATGTGTAAAATTTGGAAACCTCTTCTTTTTGGTTGTAGTGTGAACTTACCAAAATCTTATAATCCTTAAAGGTTAATTTGTTTAGATCTTCTGTTATTAAGTGGGATTCTTGAATGAATGCAAAAATTCCTTTATGTAGCATTAAATATCTGTTGACACTACTCCTTTTCACGGGGTTGTTTAACCCACTGACAGTAACAGATATAATGTTAAACATTATCATTTGATGAAGACTGCTATAAGTAAAATTGAAAAGTACTTTCCTTGATTCATTATAACAAATACATTTTTTAAAACTGTTATGGACAATTTAAAAACTCTAAATTTGGAAATAAAACTGTATATTTTAATAACCTTCTGCATGGATAAAGTATATCCAGGCTTACTGTATCTCTCATAGAAGCCACAAACTAACGCTCTCATGAGATCTAGTGGAAATTCCTAGCTACTGTAGGTTAATAGCAAACAGAAGGGAAAATGCGTATACATCAAAAACATACAAAAGGAAAAAAAAATACTTTACTATACTATGTATGCATGAAGTAAGAACATGAAGCTGTATACAATTTCTTAAAATTCTTTTTATCTAAACAGACGAGCTAAGATACATTTATTAATCCTAATAAATATTTGTTGCTATAAGTAAATACAGGACTGTAATGTCATTAAATCAGACAGGAAAAAAGACGCATTTAACACTGTCAAAGTCAGAAACATATTTGTAATTCGTATTTAAATATAAATGTAATTCAGATTAAGTAATTCACTATTTACAGTAAAACATATGCTTATAAGACTTTTTAGATAAAAAAATAATTGCTAAATGAATGAAAACACAGTTCAAACGATCATTCTTTAATCTGATTGGCTGTTAGAGTTCAGTGAAGAGAAACAGGTTCAGGGGTCATGCCTACTTCATGGAAAACAGCACAGATTGTTTCTCATGAGTCTGTGGGCTAAATGAAGCCTTCAGAAGCTGGAGCTTTTCGCAAAAGTTGTCAAAATTCCATCAAAAAAAAGAAAGTAGGCGGGAATTTTCTAGTGAAGTGAAGCTTTTAAGCAAAAACTTGTAAAAAAATGATTTAAAATAAAAGCTCCAAATTACCAACCTTACACAGCTAGAAGATATATTAGCTAAATGGAGCACATTGCAGAAGTTTAATTAAGTAGTAAATGTATATATAACAATAAAATGTCACCACTTTCTTTTTAATTACTTAACAGTGACACAGTAAGCATTTCTCTCTCCTGCAGTGATTAAAAACTATGACTTGAGGACTAAAACAGAAAGGGAAGGCAAATACATGAAGAAATAAGTATAGGATATAAAAGATATATATATATATATATATATATATATATATATATATATATATATGAAATAAGTGATTTTATACCACTTTACTAGTGCTATGCCATGTATATAAACAAATAAAAGTATAAAAGAGTAGTTTGCAGTTGGATAAGATTTTGATTTACTTGAATTTTGAGCAATATATATTATTTATACAGTTAGCATCATTGTGGGAAAGATACAAGGAGATTAAAAAAAGTTACATTACCTTCTCTTTATGATTCCACGTTATTTAGAAGAGATGTTATATGTAATCATTTCTCTCTGGGTTTCTTTTTTTTTCTTTAATAGTCCACTCATTTTTTGAAGGTTGACTTTTTAAGTTCATTGAAGAATCCATTGATTCAGGCTGACTTAAAAGGTTCTTTTTTTGGACAAATATGGATGCTTCTTTGAGAGAGTCAAAGGTTTTCTTTCCTTCTGGCAGGAATAGTCTAATTATTGCTGGGAATACGAGTTGTGCTTTGATTCCTTCTTTTTTATTGATTTTATTAGAGGGACATATACTCTTCTTTTGGACATTACAAGGGGTAAAAAGTCACTGTCAAACCTGACAGTTTGGTCACCAATTTTTAATGGAGCAAGGGACCAGGCAAATCTTAAAACAAGGTCTTTTATTTAATATTTGTTATTATTTAACATTTGTTTACCGGGAAAGTCTGACTTGGAACGAAGCCAATTTTCAGCAGAGGCCTGGGGAGAAATGCATATGTTTGTAATGTGGTAGGAAACAGGAGCACCCACAGGAAACCCACACAAACACAGGGAGGACATGCAGACTCCACACAGAAGGCACCCCAGTCGAGAATCGAACCAGAGAACCTCTTGCTGTGAGGCGACAATGCTACCGCTGCACCACAGGTCTTTGTCTTGAGTGGGGATAAATCTTATAATAATACATCTTGGACGGCTGTTTTTACTGTCTATAGAAGTTGTAGTTAATGGCCTGTGTGTCCTTTCTATCCTGAAGGATAGTGGTTCAGGTAGGTTTAGGATTTTAGGAATCTAAGAAGTCAAGAAATTAAACATATTGTCCCCCTCCATCTGATCCAGGATGCCATAAATTCTTATGCTGTTTCTCCTGGCTCTATTTTCAATGTCGTCTATCTTTTCAATGAGTCTGGTGTTTTCTTGAAGAAGAAAGTCTATGTTTTTCTCTCTTTCTGTTAACCTGTAGTCTATATCTGTTACAGAATCTTCCAAAGCAGCAATTTAGGCAGTTTGTTGTTTAAGGACTTTATTTAATAAGGTTATTTGTTTGGTAGTATCTTCTTTTATATTGTCCAATTAAGTTTAATTTGTCTATTTTACCCACCAAGTCTTGAACTGTAGTAAGGATTGCCTGTATTTCCTTCTTCGTTGGGGGTTTCTTGCTGAGAAATTTTGGAGCTGCTCATCTTTCTTTGTGAATGTGGCGTCTATGTCTCTTCTATTTGAAAGTTTGACAGGAAAATATGAAAATGTTAGCTTTAAAATTACAACAACTTGTAGCTTACAACTTCCAGAATCCGATTTTAGTACTTTCAGGTCTTTGTTGGTGAAATTAAATAAAAAATCCTGACAGGAAAAATAAAGACTGCAAAGCTCAATAATTCTGCTGCTTTCAGCTTGCCATCCAAGCCACACACCCCACCATTCGGCTTCTTCAGTGTCTCAGCTTCTAAAAACATGATTCTACACAGCTGTTTATCTCAGAAGCATGAATCAGAAGAGAAATATATACCATTAAACTCAGACCAGAATGAAAACAGTATTTGGAATTTAGTTGATCAGCATACCTCTTAAATTTCCAGATTTTGCAGAATGTCCCTTATTATATAGATATGCATATAAACATTTATATACATATATGTATCTATCTATCTATATATATATATATATATATATATATATATATATATATAAATATATATATATATATATATACACACACACACACACACACACACACACACACGGGTCTAATTCACTTGATGGAAAGCTCACTAGACTGAAACTCATTTCACAGAGCTCACTTGACTGAAACTCATCTCACTGAAAGGTATATGCCCTTTTCCCTATTGTAGTGCGATCCTGGAGTTAGTATATATAGTAAGGGGGTGGGGGGGCACAGCCCTTACTATTTTAAACATTTTAAACCATATACAACTATAATGAATAACTCTTTTTAGAACACAATATATACCCAAACTATGTGGGGGGGGGGGGCTATGCCCAGTGTGTCCCAGCTCAACAAAATAATTTCCTTAATTACAGCCATTTGCTCTCTTTATATTTCTGATTGAGTATTGTGAAAAGAATTTTTAAAATCTGCCAACTCATTACATTGCCAAAACATATGTCCCCAGTAACCTCTCTCTTCCCTGTCACACCTAAAACATTTACTATCTACCTGAAGAAAAATAAGTCTGCCTGGGGTATAAAAATACCTATACAAACACTTCCAAGCAAAAATCCTAAACCTTCTGGACTTTGTTGCATACCTGGCAGCCATATATATGCCCTTCCATTGTTCCCTTCTAAACTCTTTTCCAGTCTCTTTTCCCAAATCTTTTCTACCCTTCTCTGATCAAAGACTCTTATAGTTACTGCACAACATTTTATGTGCCCCACTAACTATCCTGTTTTTAGCAGCAGCTTCTGTTCTGCTCTGGTAGAGTTATTAGCTGAATCTAAGTCATTCACTTGTGATTTACCTATCATTTTCTCTTTGCCTATACTCTGATTATCAATACCTGGTAGGAAAGGCAGTCTCTAGCCTGCAGTCTAAACTTTTTTCATGGCCTCGTCCCCACTCTTTTAGCTTTCCCCCTCTATTTATGTGCTCCCAAATACCTTGGTTCCTCTACCAGTTTTCTCTAGTAAATTCCACCCCTTTACCCCTACCTGACATCATCCCTACTGGCAAAATCTCCATTTTCTTGTTAGCTTAGTTCTTAGAAAATTTCTGCTACTTTATGAATACAACATTCTATTTGGTTGTTAATATCTCCTTAGGGATCTGCATCCAAAATCCCATTCTCTCTTTATTTCTTGAACTTCTCCGTTTCATCATTATTCTGTTCAATTTTGAATTATAACCTTCTGCTTATGTATGTGTATACATATATGTGTGTGTGTGTGTGTGTGTGTGTGTGTGTGTGTGTGTGTGTGTGTGTGTGTGTGTGTGTGTGTGTGTGTAAAAACAGTATTAACTGTTTAGCGCTAAAATATCCATTCAAATCAGGTAATCCTAAATCACCTTCTTCTGTTGGAAAAATCAACCTGTCCCACTTAACACTTGCCCTCTTCCCCTCAGACAATTTCCTTCAACTCTATTAATTATTGTCCACGAATTCTCTTCTGGTTGATAAAAATATGCTTCACCTGTGTATAGAATAAGGGGACTAAAAACATGTTTACCGCTTATATCTTACTATCCATAAATAAGTTCTAGGTTCACAATTTTTGTATTTTTTTTAGTCTCTTCCCACATATCCTTAGCTGTTGTAACAAAAGCATTGTAATCCCTCCAACTAAATACTTCATCTTATAATGTTCCCATAAATCTGGGTACTGCTAAACCAATTTATGTGTGGGTACATAATTAATGGCTATAGCCTTTGTTTTATCTTCATTAATTTTATATCCTAAAAAGGCTTGAAACTGTCTCTAAATATTCCACAACAGTGAGATGTCCTTTTCTGGATTTATCAGGTACAAAATAATAATCACCTGCAAATAAAGCCAGCTTTTGTTGACTACCATAACAATCATATATATCATGTGAATTTCTGAGTCCCTTTTTTCTTTGCCAGTGGCTCTAAATATAAAGCAGATAACAAATGGAAAGAGAGCAGCCCTGCCTGATTCTTCTGCTCAAACACAACTTATCAGAAAAGAACCCCCCACTTTAATTCCTGACTCGAACCCTTCATATATCCTCTAATTAATCTCACTTTTGTATCAGGGAAAGCAAATGCTTCCATTAGCCTACTCAAAATCCCAGCTTACTCTGCTGAGTGCCTTCTCAGCATTAAGACCCACCAAAAGCTGTATTTTCTTACATTCTGTTTCCCCTTGGATCATCACTGCTCTATTAATGCTGACAAATGTTTGCTTCCCCTCCACAAAACCACTCTTATCCATATCTATCCATTCTGGCAACACCTTTGTCATTCTTTTAGCTAATATAGACAAATACTTTATAACTTTTAGTTATGTACTCACCATAACTTCAGATGTTTGGGATCCATCTCGCCTACATTCTGACTGATGGGTTCGGAGCCGATCCCTCGGCTCCGACTCGGCACGCTTATGCCAAAGAGCGAAGTCTCTTATTGGCTGAGCTTACTATATCCCAGGATGCACCACTACCAGTCCCCCAGATCTAGTTTGTCCGCATACATGCACACATGCACGCACTGATTATATAACATCGTCAGATGAAACAAGATAAAACAGTAGAACTCAAAACCGTTCAATC
This sequence comes from Protopterus annectens, assembly GCF_019279795.1. Lineage (NCBI taxonomy): Eukaryota > Metazoa > Chordata > Ceratodontiformes > Protopteridae > Protopterus > Protopterus annectens. Next base: position 1,846,807,993 of record NC_056737.1, read on the forward strand.
TCTTCTGATCTCCAAGGCCGGGGGAAGGAGGGTGGGTATTAGGAATGTAGGCGAGATGGATCCCAAACATCTGAAGTTATGGTGAGTACATAACTAAAAGATGTTATGTGATCCTATCTCGCCTACATTCTGACTGATGGGACAGCGTCCCTAGCACCTGAATCCTGGGTGGCTCACTGGAAAACACTCCTGAGTACCGTGGAACCAAATGATGCTCGCCCTTTAGATGCCACATCCAATTTATAGTGGGAAATGAAGGTGTGCGGATTGGACCAAGTAGCCGCAGCACAAATCTCAGAAACAGCGAGCTTGGAATGAAAGGCTATAGAAGTAGCCATAGCTCTGGTAGAGTGGGCTTTGATAGAAGTTATAAGTTGCTTATTTGAAGAGGAATAAGCCTGAGTTATACAATCTCTAATCCATTTGGAGATAGTAGCTTTTGTGATGGTTTTACCCAATTTATTGTCTGAGAAGGACACAAACAACTGGTCTGATTTACGAATTTGCTGAGTCCTGTCTAGATAGAAGCGCAATTGCCTGTGAACATCCAATTTATGGAGAGTGTATTCTGCTTCATTGGAGAATTTTGGAAAGAAAACTGGTAGCTCTAGAGATTGTTGGAGACAGAGATTAGAACAGACCTTTGGGACAAAAGATGGATTAGGCCTAAGTGATACTCTATCCTTGTGAAAAATCAAGTACGGTGGTTTGATAGATAGGGCTTGAAGCTCTGAAACTCTTCTTGCAGAGGTAATTGCAACTAAGAAGGCAGTTTTCCAAGACAGATATTTTAACTCACATGTAGCAGCCGGTTCGAAGGGGAAGATGTCAATGCACGAAGCACCAAATCAAGATCCCACGGAGGCGCAGGATGAAAAACTGGGGTCTTAACAGCCCGCACCTTTAATGAAAGTTTTGCATAATCTGCTGCTCATCAACGGAGGATCCATGGACTCGTGAAATTTAGAGATAGCCGCTAGTTGGACTTTAATAGTAGAGACAGAAGATCCTTGATTAAACAGGGATGTTAAGAATTTCAAAACCTCTGGGATTGGAGCAGTGATAGGGTCTAAGCCCTGAGTTGAGCCCAGATAGCAAACCTCTTCCACTTACTGAGGTACAATTTCTTAGTGGTGGGTTTGTGGGCCGAAGATAAAATGTGAATAACTTCCGGGTCTAATGTGTGATTTCTGACTAAAGTCGGAAGTGGAGGAGCCAAGCTGTCAACTTCAAGGTGTGAAGAGACTGATGTTGTCGTCCCGACTGATGAATTAGCAGATCCGGAGTTAGATCTAAAGTCCAAGGATCGTCCACATGTTTCTTCAGGTAGGAAACTATACCTGGCGAGGCCAGTCTTGAACAATTAGTATCATTGTGGACCCCAATTGAGAAGCTTTCTGAATGACTTTGGAGAGAAGTGGAATCGGAGGAAAAGCATAAAGTAGCCCTGTTGGCCAAGGTTGTGCCAGAGCATCCATAGCTGCTTCCCCCTGATGTGGAGTCAAGGAGAAGAACCTTTTGCACTTTGCATTTTGTGGTGTTGCAAACAGGTGCAGCAGCGTCCCCATCTCCTGAAAACCTGAGCTGCTACTGTTTCGTTTAGGGACCACTCGTGAGGAGAGAGAATTGTCCTGCTTAATCTGTCTGCCAATACATTTGATTTCCCCGGAATGTGGGTCGCTACCAAGAAACGGCTGGTAGCTACAGCCCATTCCCACACCCTCATGGCCTCTCTGCAAAGGGGGTAAGATCTGGTCCCTCCTTGTTTGTTTAGATACCAGACCACCGACATGTTGTCTGTGTGGATGGCGATAATGCCCTGAGGGAGAAACTTGTGTAAGGCCTGTAGGGACAGAAGTACAGCCCTCATCTCCAATACATTGATGTGGAGAAAAGTTTCGTCTGGGAGCCAGGAACCCTGAACTAACCTGCCCAGACAATGCCCCCCCCCACCCTGTCTGGGAGGCATCTGTCGTCAGGGTGACCACTGGAGAGGGAATAACAAAAGGACTTCCCTGATTTAGATTGGATGTCTGAAGCCACCAGCGAAGGTCCCGTTTGCATGTTTCTGTAATCATAATGGGATGATTGAGGGGAAGATCCTGAAAGGACCATTGAGTCGATAATAGCCACTGAAGAATCCTCATGTGCAATCTTGCCAGAGGAACTAGAAGAACCGTGGCAGACATCGAACCTAAAACTTGTAGGACCATCCTGGCTGGGGCCTTGGATCTTGAAAACAGGGCTTGAACTTGGCCTTGTAAAGTTTGGATCCTTTCGGTAGGAAGAAAAACGCATCAATTTTGAGTCTATCTCTGCTCCTATGAACCTTATGCGCTGAGAGGGCAGCAAGACAGACTTTGACCAATTGAATGTAATTCCCAGGGTAGCACCCAGGGAGATGGTGGCCTTGAGGTTGTCCATTAGTAGATGACTGGTGGTGGCAGTCAGGAGCCAGTCGTCCAGATAGGGAAACACTTGGAATCCAAGACTCCTCAGGTGAGCAGTTACTACTGCCAAACATTTGGTGAACAACCTGGGGGCTGTGGTGAGACCAAAGGGCAGAGCACAAAATTGGAAATGACTGTCTCCCAGGCTGAAGCGCAGATACTTCCTGGACGCCCGATGTATCGGTATGTGATAATAGGCGTCCTTGAGATCTATGGAGCACATCCAAACATCCTTCTCCAATAATGGGAGAATGGATTGTAACGTGACCATTGAATTTGGATTTCGTGACGGATTGGTTTAGTCTGCTGAGATCCAATATTGGTCTCAGGTCCCCTGTCTTTTGGCACTAAAAGAACCTTGAGTAATTTCGGATCCGATCTGGTCTGTGGGGACCGGTTGGATGACTCCTTTTCCTAGCAGCCTTTACGCTTCCGGGGCTGCAATTTCCCTTTGACTGGGTGGTGGGTCCGGGATTTTTGGATGGTGGCGGTGAGTGTGTGAAGGGGATGGTGTAACCTCCGGCAATAATCCGAAGCACCCATCTGTCCTGAGTGATTGACTCCCAGGCTTTTAGGTGCTTGGCAAAAGGGCACCCGACTGGCTCGAGCAGCGCAGCCGGGCAATCCCTCATGAAGTGTGGGAGGCTGAAGAGCCACGAAAGGACTCGCGGTCTCCAGAATTGCAGGGCCCTCTGCCGCCTCTGGGACGGCGTCTCCCAGAAAAATTTCCCGTCCTCTGCCTCTGGAAGGGGAATCTTCCTGCTGTTGCTGGAAAAACTTCGTGATTTGCGGAACCACATCTTCCCTCCTCCTTTAGCCTTGGGATAAGGCCGAAGGGAGTGGAATAACGTGCACCTACGGCAGATAAAGTTTTCCTTCTTGCTCACAGCGGTAAGAGTGTCTTTAACCTTAGGTCCAAATAAAGAGGACCCATCAAAGGGAGCGTCGTGCGAAGGAAGACTTGAAGGCCTCCAAAATGACACAAACGGAGCCAGGCTTGTCTCCGTGAGCCACGCCTGTGCCTGCCGCTCTACCCGCCCCTTCGGCCGCATGAAATGAGCCTCATGGACGAGTTAGAAATAGAAGCAAGGATAGCCAACTGAGAGCTAACCGACTGGGCTAGCTGCTCAGGTAGGTTACCTGAGAGGGAATCTGACAGCTCCTTGACCAGATCCCTCTGAAGCCTGGTAAAATGTGCCAAATAATTCAGGGACCTTAAAGTAAAGGCCGCTGAAGTCAGGGTACGCTTCCCGTACCGGTCCATGCTCCTAGACTCCTTATTAGGAGGATGGACGGATGTTGAAGCCTCTGCCACGTCCTGTTGTGTAGCAGATGCCACCACCATGGCATCTACAGCCACGCCTTTAGTGAGGAACTCCTTCTCGGGAGGGGCAGACAAAAATTTGTTAGGACGAGAAGGGACTGGTTCCACGGTATCTGGATGTTCCCACGCCCTCCGACAAACTAAATCCAGGAGCTCGTCGAAGGGCGGAGACACCCAGGAGGCGGAGGGCTGAGCCCCAAAGGCCTTGAGGAACACTGACTCATCAGCAGAGGGGGGTTTGGATATCCAGCCGCCTCGTTGTTTGAGGATCTCTAAGATGTCTGCAAATGAGACATCATCCGAGGACGACTTCGGGGACCCCTCCGCATCATCAAGATTAGTGTCCAATGTAATAGACTCGGGGGAGTCCACGTGCTTCCTCTTGCACGATCTCTTCCTTGGGGGTTCCTCTGAAGACAACTCAGAAGAACCCTCAGGAGGAGGAACCCCAATGGGGGTAACCTCAGGCCCAGGGCTCCGCTGCTTAGGGACAGGGGAACTGCCAAAGACCCAGTCTCCACGCCCAGGGAAGGTGCCGGTAAAGCCGGAGAGATGGCCGAAGACTTGGCCAAGGCACTCCTCATAGCTCTGAAAGCCGGACCCCCAGAATCCTGGGAGTGTCCGGTCCCCGGAGCCATGATAGCAGACGGAAGTCCCGCCTTGAAGCACCGAGCGGGAGGCTCGGAACCGACAGCATAGGTCCCGAAACATCACCCCCAGGTCCAGCCGAAGAAGTCCGTGTACCAAACTCGGACCCGAAGGCCGGGGTTGGAGTAAGGGTCGGCGCCGACCCTAAGACCTCCACCGGCTCCAACAGCACCTGCTCCGATGGAGCCGAAGCGGTCGGAGGAGGAATGGCAATGACATGGGCATGGGCCATCGGCTCCGAAGCCAACTGGGTCGGAGCCAAAACAAATTTTTGAAAGACTGGGGACTGGAACAGTCTTTGGAGCACCCTGTCTATGTCCGAATCTGACATCCTCGATGACCTAGAGGATACTGAGCGGGTTCGAGATGGCCTCTCCAACGGCCCCAAGGGGCTAGGGGACCGGTTCCGAGGCGACTCGATGACTATTGGCGCCGAAGGAATACCCAAACTAGTTTCCATCGGTGCCGAGGAGGACTTTGGCGCCGAGGAGGAAGTGTCTGAGCGGACAACCTTTGTCGGCTCCGAGACCAGTGGAGCCGACGAAGGTGACCCGCCTCTCGATGCCCCAGCCATCGGCTCCGAAGCCAGAGGAGTCGAGACTGGTGGCATCGAGGCAGACCGTTCCGCCCTCGGCTCCGAAGTCCTTGGAGCCGAAGGAGAAACCTGCCTATGTCTTTTGGCGGTCGGATCCGACGGACTGGTCGGAGCCGACGCCCTTTTCTTTTTAGCGGGAGAAGGAGAGGATGCTAAAGCTTCTTCAAAGGAGGGTTTTATAATACCTTTCAATATGAGCTTATTTTTCCTCTCTTGGAGGACCCTCGAGGAAAAAGCGTGACACACGCTGCAGGACTCCTGCAAATGCTTTGCACCCAAACAATAAACACAGAGAGAGTGGTCATCTGTGATCGACATTTTAAAGTTGCACTTGGTGCACTTTTTAAAGCCTGAAGGCCTAGGTACCTGAGACATTCCGGTGAATTAAAGCCCAAAACACAGTACAAACACTGTAATTAGAAAGAAATTCTCTCTTCTTTGACCTTCTTTACAAGAAAGAGAAACTATCCACAGAATAAAGGATCCGAGATCCCTAAACAACACAGAAGTCACCTACAATCAAAAAGACCGGGAAAGGCCTTTACACACAAGAGGTACTCCTAGTCAACACTCACAACACAAGAATTTACCAAGTAAATTTCACCAAACTCACTCTAAACACAAGAATAGCTGTTAAAACAGCTTTTGTTGAAGAAAAATAGAAATTCCTGACAGAAAAACTAGTGAAATTAATCACTACTTAGCTCAGCCAGCTCGAGACCACGTCTTCACTTGTTAGCGGCAAACGAGATCTGGGGGACTGGTAGTGGTGCATCCTGGGATATAGTAAGCTCAGCCAATAAGAGACTTCGCTCTTTGGCATAAGCGTGCCGAGTCGGAGCCGAGGGATCGGCTCCGAACCCATCAGTCAGAATGTAGGCGAGATAGGATCACATAACATCTATTGTTTAAAACTGAAATGGGTCTATATGAAACTGAGTCTGACAAGTCTTTACCATCTTTAGGTAACAGAGCCACCACAGTTTCCTTCCAAGATGTTTGTGTTTCCCCTCTTAAAAACACTGTTAAACAACATCTCCCAGATCATTATCATTTTCTTCTCTCCTATCTTCCAAACTTCCACAGGAATAACATCTGCTCCTGGAGACTTTCCTGCAGATTGATGCACATCACCATTTTTTAACGCCTCATGTTAGTTTTTTAGTATCATCTACCTCCAATCTTGGCATAATTAAGTTTTCCATAAATAATTTCATTTGTGCTCTTTCTTGATTCCTACATCTCTCTGCTTTGTACAAATTTTCATGCAATTTCTGAAATATCTCTAATACCGCTACAGGACTTTTGGTTATTTTTCTTATAGGTCTGGCAACAACTATTTATCCTTTAACCTAAGTCATGGTACTAAAAGTGTTTCTGCCCTGGAGTTGTTATCCACAAATAGTTGCTTATAAGCAATCTTTCTAAATCCATGCATATTATCCAAACACCCATCCCATTTTCTCTTTAGCACACTGCAGTTGTGCCTTTTCTTGTTCTGTGATATTCCCCTTATTCTGTAATAATTTAACCTTTGTCAGCCACTCTAAATAATTCCTATTACATCTTAATCATACATATTTCTCTTTTATTGCTACCCTAACTGTAAAATCCATTTTCATTTTATCCCCCCCCTCTAGCTTTATTTTCTTTAGAAAATATTTTATCTTCCCTAATAACTCTCGAATAAGTAACACTACCCATTACTTAAATTCTTCCCTTTTAACAAGTAGGCGGGAACATTTTTACTTCATTACCCTGCATTTTTATCTTAATTTGTATTGGTGCATGATCAGAAATAGTTATTGGAAGTGCATCTTGAAGCTTTCAAGTAGAATTTCTATCCAGTCTAGCCTAGTTATTGCACCTTGGGGGGACAATATGTAAATTCTGTTTTCAGAATTTTACCCTCTTTTGTTATATTTTTCTTTCATGGTCTTCCTGCTACAGCCTCACTACTGCAAATAAAGTTCTAGTCCCCACCTATAAATAATATTCCTGCTGAAAGCTGATTTATCCAAAAAAAATGCTCCATAATAGCAGTTTTTGGTGGAATTAAAATACATGCCACTGTAATCTCTCTCTCTTGACAACAGCCCCTTACTATTACAAATATGAAAGTTATGTACTTGCCATAATGATCTGTGTTGTCTGCTCCTGTTCTTCCTCAATGGAAGGGTTATTAAATTCAGTATTTTATAAGTATTATAAACTTTATACCTATTTAAGGTTGACATATCTCATTTACAAGATTGTGTATAATATTTTTACTACTGTTTTTAACAAAACAAGTTTCTGATGGAAGTCCAGTTTTTCCTATTGTACTGTTTTGGATGAGTTATTTAAACAATGTATTTTTTTATAACTTTTTTAACAACCTCTTTTATGGAAAGGTTTCATGCAAGAAAGAGTTAAATTTGTATCAATTTATGGCCAGCCTATAGGATTTCAAAACTAATTAACCAATTAAACAATTGGAACCATTATTTAAACTGAGGGTGAGTGGAAAAATGTAGATTCTGAGCGCTCAATCTGGTTGCTTTTTACTGTCTTTTATTGTTTTTTCATTAAAATTTGTAATTTGCTGAACTGCGGTGGATTATTGAAGGAATTACATTTCCACTACGGAGGAAAGCCTTTATTGATACTGTACTGTGCATTGGAGTTTTTGTTTTGTGGTTTTGTATGATTTTGGGTTACTAGTTATTATACCATGCCCCCCCCAAAACGTGCACGCTGATTGGCCAGCGTGCACATTGTAAATCGAGTTATACTAATGGAAAAGGTCCGTCGCCGGACTTTTTCCATTAGTATAACTCTACTTTTAAAACACTGTCTCGCTATGTTAAATGGGTTTAACATAGCGAGACAGCTTTAAAATAAGCAATGGAGATCTCCGTTGCTTATTTTAAACTGTCTCATATGCTAAACCCATTTAACATAGCGAGACAGGTTTAAAAAAGCAACGGAGAAAGCAAGATCTCCGTTGCTTTTCTGTTTAAGCTATGTTAAATGGGTTTAACATAGCGAGACAGTTTAAAATAAGCAACGGACATCTCCGTTGCTTTTTTTTTACTGTTTCGCTATGTTAAACCCATTTAACATAGCGAAACAGTAAAAAAAAGCAACGGAGATCTTGCTTTCTCCGTTGCCTTTTGCTCAACTCTGATGTACTGCGCAGGCGCAGTACATCAGAACTACCGCTGATGCCAGACATCTGCGGAAGGGCAGTAAACAGGCATTATACTATGCCATTATTTAAGAAAAGTAATAGTTTCTTTTCTTAAATAATGTCATGGTATAATAGCAATAACCCATGTCTGGGTGTGGGTAATGCTGTATTTACCCACGGTTGGCTGTTTGGTCCTCGGGCCTCGGGACCAAACCACGCCAACCGTGGGTAAATCCAGCATTACCCACACCCAGGCGTGGGTTATTGCTATATTAAATCCATCTCAGATCAGACTTCAGCCACTCTCAGCCTTTGGATCTAAAGCTCAGGCTCCTCCCCTTAACCATAATCCCCTGCAAGTAGAGAATTACCTCAGATGCAGATTGCCGATAACTTACCATAAAAGTTATTATTCCTTTTTACATGCAATACGAAAAGTCTAATACAATACCCTGACCAAGAGCTTAAAAAGGACATGACCAAAATAAAGGAGATATCAGTGCTGTCATTCCAGGAGCCAAGGGTAAAACAAAAGAAAGGGGGAAGGAAGAAGGAAAGTTGAGGAAGGACGAAAGCAGACAACACAGACCTACTGTTATGGTAAGTACATAACTTTCGTGTCTGATGATGCCTCTTCTGTCTGTTCCTCAATGGATGTGCAGGTCTCACGGAAGAATATTCTAGAGGACAACCGAGCAAATGCAGGCTCTAGACCTCAACTGTAAATCCAACTTGTTAGCAGAAATGAAAATATGGACATTAGACAAAGTAGAGGCAACATAAATGTCATCAAGGGATATTCTGGAGAAGGCGGCTAAGGAGGTAGCCAGTGATTTAGTAGAGTGTGCCTTAGAAGTCTGGGTAAAGATGACTCCTTCTCTCTGTAGACATGTGAGATGCAATTGGAACACCACAGAGAAACAATAACACTTTAGATGCCAACTTTTCTAATTTGGCTGAGGAAAAGGAAACAAATGGCTGGTCCATTTTTCTTATCTTCTTAGTATGGTGCAAGTAAAAACTGAGTTGGCGATACACATCCAGCACATGTAACGTGTATTCCCCCTTGTTGGAATAATTTGGGAAGAAAAGAGAAAGCCTGATAGACTGATTAAGTGATGATTTTGAAGTCACCTTTGGATGAAATGAGTGACTGATTTGTAGAGTAACTCTTGTCTTTGTGGAAGACCAAATAAGAAGGGACTGTCACCAAAAATAAATTATTCCAAGCCAAATGGTTCAAATCCACCATAGCTGCAGGTTCTAAAAGGTGGTCTGGTTAAGGCCTATAAGAGAATAGCACTATCCCAAGGAGGAACAAAGTCTATAAGGAGGACCTGAGAAGGAAGGTACCCCTAAAGAAAGCCTTAGAGAATAAGTAAGGGGGGGGAGAAAGAAGACTGATTCTCCCCAACCTGAAAACTGGAGATGGCTCCTAGCTGGACTTTGATAATAGAGTAGCTAGCTCCACTGTAGAAAAGAGATGCCAGGAAATCCAAGAATGTCAGAAGAGGAGCAGAGAAGGGGTTCAAATTTTTACTGTAGTCTCAGATGGAAAATCTCTTCCGCTTGCTTTTATAAATATTTCAGGTAGAGGGTTTCTGTGCAGAGATCAAGATCTGGAAGACTTGGGAAGAAAACATAGACTGTCCAGCCATCTGCAGAATTGCAGAAACCATGAAGTTAACCTGTGTGCTTGAATGTTCGGATGAGGCATCCAGATGAGTGACAGAGAAGTTCTAGAGCAGGGTCCAGCACTCAAGAAGGATGTTATCACATGAAACCAGAGAAAGGGAAACCACATCTGTTGGGGCCAGAAAAGAGCAATGACGATCATTGCAGCCTTCTTTGCCAATGCTTTCTGTGGAAATTTTGAGATGACAGGAGTAAGAAAAAGGCATACAGGAGTTCGGGGGGCAAACTGTGGGACAGAGCATCTCTCAGTGACTCCTCTTCCTCCTGGGGGATTAAGGCAAAGTACATGCTGCACGTGGTGTTGTAGGAAGAGGCAAAAAGATCACAGCATGGCTGGCCAAAACAGCTGAAAATCTGATCTGCCACTGTAGATTGAGGGACCACTTATGAGCTGGGAGAACAGACCTACTCAACCTGTATGTTAGAACAGTGGACTTCCCTGGTATGGGCATTGTTATCAGAAAGTGGTGGGAAGACATCACCCAGTTCCAAACCTTTGGGGACGCTTGATATAACAGGTAAGAAAGTGTTCCCCCTGTCTGTTGATATACCAGACTACTGACATACTGTCTCTTTGGATGGATATCACAACTCTGGTAAGGAAGTCCTGAAAGGCCTACAACACTAGAAGGACCACCCTCATCTCCAAGATACTGATGGGAAGCCTATTCTCTGTGGGGGACCATGTGTCTTGGACCATCTTTCCATGAAATGTCCCATTTCCACCCCAGCTAGGAAGCAATCTTGGTTACTGTAGCTTACTATTTGAAACTTCTGAAGATTCTAGCCACCACAGAATTTGAGTTCTGCAGATTTTTGTGAGACAGACTTGCAAACTCATGGGCTGATGTCTGACTATTGTGCTGATAGGGTCCACCATAGCACTCTTGTATGGTATCTCACAAGAGGAACCAAGGTGATGGCAGCCACCAATGAGTCAAGAAGATAAACTCAGGTTTGCTGATGGTGGCACTTTGACCTGTAGCAATCTTGGATTTGGGCAGCCTGGCTATTTGAAGGTTCCTGTCCAAATGAGCTAAAATGAATTCTAGTCTGGACGGAGGGAAGTTTGCACTTAGCTGTTTTTGCAGCGGTGCCTGTGTGCAAAGCTGGAGCAAGGAGTCCCTGACATGGAGAAAAAGATTCCTGGTGGGGGCATTTATAAACCCCTGCAGTCTGAGATGAGTTGCAACCACCGCCATACACTTGGTGATTACCCTGGAGGCTGTGGTGAGATCAAAGGGTAGGGCTATAGACTGGAAATGACTGGCTCCCTACCAGAAGTGGAGAAACCTTCTGGAGCATCTGTCCATCTTTACATGGTAACATATGTCCTGAATTTCTCTCAAGAACATCCAATCATCCTTTCACAACAATGGCAGAAAGGACTGTACCATGACCATCAAGAATTTGATTTGTTTCATGTAGTGGTTCAGATGACCGACGTCCAAAATTGGTCTGAGAACCCAATTTTCTTTGGCACCAAAAAGATCCTAGTTGGTCTGGTAGAACCTCCTGGATGACTTGACTGTCTAGAAGCTTTTTTATTTCTGGTGCTGCCACTTTTCTCTGGGAGAGTTAGGAAGCTTTCTTGAGTGAGGGAGGTAGAATAGAATGAGAATAGAATTACCTGTGTTTATGATCCTCTGCACCCAAATATCTTGAGTGATGGATGTCCATGCTGTGGTATGCAGGGATGAATGCTCTCCCAAATGAAGCAGTCAGGCAACTATTCAGAAGCACTGGTAAGGCCTACAGGAGAATGGACCCTGAAATTGCTGGTTTTGAGGACCACCTCTGCCATAGGATAGACATCCTTCACTGGAGTTCCGCCTTCTGCCTTTGGAGGGTCTATTACCAAAAACAAAACCTCGCAATTTGTGGAAACACAGCTTCTTCTCTCCCTTCTGGTTCCTACAGGAGGACCTCTGGAGGGTACAGAACCAGATCCCTACCACAAACAGGGTATTTGCATCTTGTTCACTTTCGAATATCATCTCTTAACTTTTGGCCTGACAAGTGTCAAGCCCTCAAAGACAGCATTGATAAAAGACATCTTAAAATTCTCTGCAAACTTGGACAAGTGCATCCAGGCATGCATCCTTACAGTAAAGCCAGTGCCCAAACCTCATGAAATGCCTTCTGTCATATTGGAACCAAAACTACAGCAAAATCAAAAGAATAACACTGAAGAATGCTCCAAAACCACAGAATAAGAGCCAGAAAAAAGGGAGAGCTACACCACAGGCATAAAAACAACTAAGAACTTTAATAACAAAACAAAAACAAGATAAGCGCTTTTGGCGTGTGCCTTCTTCAGATCTTGCTGGCAAATGCTAAAGTCAACCTATTTAAAAGCATCCTAGCAAACCAATTAAGCAATAATTAGAACAATTAAGCAAGCAATTCAGTCACAACCATCACATGGCCCCTTTAGATAACAGACAAATAAAACTCCCATTTCCAGCAAAGACAAAAAGATATAAAATAAAAAAACTACTTCCGAGTACCTTCTCATGGCGCCTGTGTGCTTAAGCCCGAGCACACCATGAGAAAATACAGTTTTCAAGCAGTTACCCCTGAGTGCCTTCCACAAGCGAGAGAAAGTGTACAGTTGTTTTGTACTTCACCTTAATGTAAAACACTCTGAAATCGTAACTAAATATGTAATTTACCATATCTAGTTACGATTGTGTGTTTTTACATTAAGGTCACATTGAAGTTCTTTCAGAAAAAAAAGTTTTAAAAGTTCTTGCTAAGCAAGTGGTGGCAGCCACTCAGTAATTTACCATATCTAGTTACGATTCAGTGTGTTTCTACAGTAAGGTCACATTGAAGTTCTTTCAGAAAAAAAAAACATTTTAAAAGTTCTTGCTAAGCAAGTGGTGGCAGCCACTCGGATTCTTGCATTCTGAGCCACCACTTGCATAACACCTCCACTCCCCGACCTAAGCTTCTTTTGTTCTCCCCTAATAAAAAGAGGGTCCAGCAGCAGGTATTTCCTTTCTTTCTTCAAAGAACTGGAGATTTTACCTGCTGCTGGATCCTCTATTTTAGTTTTGCCAGTCAAGGAATTCACGGACCACCATATAGGCACTACCAGGAGTTCCCATTCAGCCACTGTAGTGTAGAGTTCCCGGTCAGCTCAGTGCAACAGTACCTTCTTTTCCTGCCGTTCCCTACCTAAGTGGTGAGGTACTGTACTTGTTTGTTGTAATTCTGTAATTTTGCAAGAGCAGTTTAAGTGGTGCTCTGTTTATATGTGTAAATATTACATTATACTTTTAGGCTGCTGCTGTACGTTAGCTGTGCAAACTCTACTACTATCAAATTCTCCCTATATAACAGAGCTACAATCATGTCCCTCCTTTGTATGTCATTTTATTGAAGTGCATGTGTATGTGAGGACTGAAAGTAATCCCTGGCAGCAGCAGTCATGAAATCCACTTATATTATATTATGTGTAGCTTAGAAGCTGAGCGAACTGTTCCACGTGCGATATGTTAGTGGTGCTGTAGTGCACTCAGATTCCGGTATCGTGACTTTTTTTCACCTTTGGTCATCCACCTCTATTAGTTTGGTGTCCCTATAATGTGTTGTCTTTTTTTGGCTGTCCTACTTATCTGCTAGCTGTTTGTTGGAGTGCATATGTTGTGAAGTGCCACAAAATGTGTATAAGTGTTCATCCTCCATTGCTCTTTTGGGCTAGAGCCTCCCAAGGGGGTGTGGTGGAATCACTAATAACACAGTTGTGTGAAAAAATGAAGCAGGAAATTGATGGAAATTGTTGCTTTTATTTTTTTTTTTGTGCAGAGAATGGCCGTTGATTGCTAAGTAAAGGTATTTGTGTTTTGTCCTGAATAGCACTGCGGTATTTTCTGCACATTTTATATACTGAAGCAAAGTGAAGTGTTATGTTATCTCCTGTCCCTCTTTTTGCAGGACAATCCCAATATGAGCAGATGCATCCTACAAAAAAAAAGCTTGATATAGATATATATATATATATATATATATATATATATATATATGTATTTATATATGGGTATATCTGAAAACGCCGAAAGTCCAAAACACCAACAACGAGAACACTGACACCAGAAGATCGACAACGGAGAAGACCGAAAGCTGAGAACCCTGATGCTGATAACACTGACATGTTAAGGTAAGTGTGCGATAGGGACGGACGTTAGGGTCAGGGCGTGGGTCATGTAAGTGTGCGATAGTGATGGACGTTAGGTTTAGGGGCAGGTTAAGTGAGTTAGGGTTAGGGTGCGGGTAAGGTAAGTGTGCAATTGTGATGGACTTGAGGGTTAGGGGCGGATTAAGTGAGTTAGGGTTAGGGTACATGTAAGGTAAGTGTGTGATAGTGACAGACCTTAGAGTTAGGGTTTGGGTTAAGGTTAGTGCATAGATAGTTGTGTATGTAAGGTTTAGTGTAGGTTTGTAAGGTTTTTGGTGTGCTTGTGTTGTGTGTGTGTTTTTCGGGAAAGGTATTTGTTTTGTTGATTGTCGGCGTTGTGGTTTATCGGGCATGTGAAGTTTTGTGTTTTTGAACTTTCGGTTTTGTAGTGTCGGTTATTTCGTTGTCAGTGTTTTGACGTGTCGGTGTTATCAGGTAGACCCATATATATATATATATATATATATATATATATATATATATATATATAAATAAACTTATTTTAAGGGTTGAATAACTTAATAATATTATAATATTTGCAATTCTAGCAGCCACTCATTTCTGTAAGAATCGGCTTTTATTTAGAGGAAAACAAGTGAAGTTCAGTATGTTGCTTATGGTTTGTCCTGCAAAACCTTGCATTTCTGTAAAAAGTACCTCATTGTGCTTTGGAAAGGTGGTGGTAATCCTAATCATGTAAGAACGAGAGTATCTTAAGTGGTATGGAAGTAATGGGATACTCTTCCTGAAAAATATCATAATGAATTAAAAGCAGAGAGTATATCAGGTGTCCTTGTCAATTCATGTTTTAACATCCTCTTCTACTTATAACCACTACCTGCAGTTAAAATCTTTAAAAACAGACTCAGGTGAATTTATCTCTCAACTGCTGTATCTCCTTCAGCAGTAACTTTGGTTTACTGATTAACTGCTCAAAAACAAGAGTTAAAGGCACACACGTTATTAAATAACTGAACTAAGCTTGCTGGCATAGTCTTTACTCCTAATCATGCATGTCTACTATAAAAATATTTTGAAATAAGTATGTGATGTGTCCTTTCTGATAGTCCCGCATAGTTTGTATTGACCAGTAAGTGTTACTTTCCTATTGCTCCCAGGTAAGGTACAGGGGGAAGCATATTGCTCAACCTCTCAGCACAAGAAATCTGGGAAAAGCCAAAAATAATCGGGGGGGGGGGGGGCAAATGTAAACTATTGCTCTTACAAAATTAGAATAATAGCATTATTGCATACATCTTCTGAAGGATACAATGTTTGAAGCTCAAATGTATGTCATTATTTAGTGACGAAAATCCTCACTGATTTGTCAGAAAAACACATTTTATTAGGAGCAGACCAAGAATATGAGGCAAGAACTGGAAAATTGAGAGGTATGTTAATAACCTGACAGAACGCTCGACTCAAGCTCGCGTACCATCATCCGCTATCACTATCTGAAAAGCACTTGTTCCCAGAGTGGTACTTTCCTCTCGGCGTCAGTCGGTGCTGCTGGCGGTATTGGGATCCTGCTTAGGTCTAACATCAAGCGCTGGTAAGTTTTCTATTAACAGTTTCTAGTTTCAACTCATTCAGCATATTAAGTACTCAGGTTTCAGCTCTCTATTTTCACGTCTTTCTAACTGCACTGACCACACCAAGTATATATTTAGTAGGAATTAAATGCTTTTTCGTATAAGGATTATTGTGAAAACATTTAAAATACTGTAAAGGTTTTGTAGCCATTAGGATAGTATTTTGAATTTTTTGTTAAGGTTTTACATTATCAGTCTGTACAGCAAAGTTGTTGTGAGGCTCCTTCGGTAGCTGAGGTCACTGTCAGCTAACATGGTTTAATCTTCCCGTCAGCAACTCCATGTAAAAATCAGCAAGTCTTAATGACTGCTCAGCACTGTGAGATTGCTACTTTAGTTTAGTGTGGCGCTAATTTGCCGATCACCTGACCCAGAAGTTTTCATACTTCCATGGCATGGTTCTCCTCACGCTTTTCCACCTATCAGTTCATTTGTTCACCCAATCACCTACCTGTCAATCAGTTTAGCAGGGTGTGTGCCTCCAGTTCCCACATGGAGGCAGATGGTTTCTCTATTTCTCTTACTTAATAGTTACACTTACATGGTGAGAAACGGATAAGTATGGGAATGGACGATAAGAGGATTTTCCTTCAGTATGACTGTATTCCAATGACAGAACCGGAAAAACGATGCCTTCGCCAAAAGTTTATACAATTGTTGAGGCAAATGTTAGCAGTCTCTAGTCTGTATTTTTTTTTTTTTTGCAATGGAAAACTATAGGCAGGCATTTTATTTTTTACTATCTGAGTGGGAGAAGTGTGTCCTGCAGCGGTAGGGGTGCCGTGGTAGCATTGTCACTTCGCAGCAAGACGTTGTCCCATTCGATTCTCAGCTAGAGCGTCTTCTGTGTGGAGGCATGCATGAATGGGTGTACCTTCGTTGAAGGTTGTGCGTCAGGGCTGGTAACTCGGCACGTAAAAATCCACTACCAAACATTAGTGGACCGGAGTTCCGCTGTGGTGACTCCTAACCGGGATAAGCCGAAAGACACAACAAGTGGGAGAAGAGTATCAAGCTAGTTTAGATACTGCAAAAGAGCCCCACTCTCAGTTTAAACTTAGACTGGCCAAACTAACACCCACTTCTCTCATGCATATTTCCCTGAGTAACACTGTCACTACATAAATGCATATTTTGAGGTGTAAAAGGCTGGTAATGTTATTTAGTCTTAGTTTTTGCTGTATCTGACACTTTTATTCTGGAGGATGTCTTGTGCATTTTTCTTTCACTTTGTGCTGAACCATTGTGCTATTTTTGGGCTAGTTTAAGAAGCCCTGTGGGCCATTTACTTTTCAATCATCTGGCAACACTGTCTTAGACGTTCACAAACATCTGCAGCTATATTAGGAGTTTGCATACATTTTTGGCTCTGGAAAAATATATACCCACATGCAAATATTTGGCTATTCTAAGAAGTCTCTGTATGTGGAGACTGGACCAGGCTTTCTTCCTGATGTAACTTTGTGAATGATTCATTGATTGTACATTTGTGATGTACACGTTTACAGATTTTTTTTTTAACCAAAGTATTACAGAAGAAGACATTTCATGCAATGAATAGTGGTCCCCTTTTATATACAACACCTTGGAATACAGATAATTTCCCTTTCAGCTTCTTCTTAAAAACATAACAAAAGTCTGCTGATATTCCATTTGCCCCTGAAAGTACAGATTTAACATGATAAATTAAATAATGTACGAAAGTTCTGTTCTGCTCAATCCCATGTATTTCTAGGAGTTCAAGACAATTCATCATTTCAAAAGAAAAAAATGCTCAAACGTCTTTTTTCCTCTGAAACTGAGCAGTGTATAACATTGAAGTTTTTCATAATCTCATAGATGCTCCTCTAACAGGCTGACCATTTGTATATAACAACAAAATAGCACCTCACAGATGCCCACTGAGTCTAAAGAGGCTGACAAGTTGTATTTCTCAGCATATTCAGTGGCTGTTTGCATCTCCCTTTTAATATATGTTATAACAATTTGGGGACCTTCAGATATTTAGTTCAATAATGCCTCTCATTCTTGCCCAAATCTCTTCAATAATAATGTATAGATGGTTTTAAATTTATTTTTAGGTGCATGCAGCTTTATACTAATATTTTCATCCTTAGACTATGACTCTTATAACGTTTTTCCAAGTAGCCTTTTATACCTTACAGCCCTTTATTTCTATTCTACATACTTATTATAGTCAATGTATGTATGTCCCATAAAGGGGACATTGAGCAGTCATTCACCATATCCTTTAATTCGTCTTATATGTACAACCTACATGGGAAAAAAAGTCCTGTTTTAAAAATGGAAATATGTAGAGCATCCAAGCCTAATTTTGGGCACACATGTTCAGACAGGATGGTGTGCATTGGTCAAGATCAGGGAAGAAAAATGTTCCAGCAGATAATTTGCAATATTTGACAAACACTAGGCAGGATGTTTGCCAGGTTGAAATTTTAACAGTTCACAGATGCCAACATTTGAAGCATCTCTGATGGTTATTAATGCTAGAAGCATTAATAGTATACATTTTTTTAAGTGGAAAACTTGCTACATTCCCACAAGACTGATGTTATTGTTTGCAAAACATGGTTAAAGAACAATGACTGGAAACCAGTTCTGTCAGGGTATAAATGTTTTTACTGTTCTATTACATTCTAGCAAAAAATCAGGTGGAGGTGTTATGATAGGTATTACAGATAATTATGAGACCTGTGAGGGATTACAGATAGTTATGAGACCTGTGATTACTACAGGTTCAATAACACCAATACTATAGATTGTGTAACTGTGACAATAAAGACAATCCTACTAATTTCATGAACTTTAATTGTGCTTTGACTTCAGAATGGGGTCCATTCCCATCATGGTATTAGAAACCCAAAAGAGAAATTATAAAAGATTCTGTAGGAATGGCAAGTGTACTAATTAGTTCCCTGACAGCGATAGATGATGCATGGAACAGACTACCAAATTAAATTAAAGCAAGTACTAGTTTAAATATTTTTAAGAACAGCCAGGACACTTATTATGGGAACAATTGTTTTGGTATATTGGCAAGCTAGACGGGCATTAATGCCAGTGCTTGAAATATTTCTATGTATATGTACTTATAAATACTACCAGCTTGCTTTAGTGACTATTTTGTACCTAGAGTAGGTTTTCATTTTGTATAATAAAGGATGCACTAGAAAATCTAATGAAATGAAGGTAATGACAAAAAAATTACATTAAATTATTATGCCAATCAAACACTCTAAGTTTGTTCTCTAATTTCCAATACTATGTCCTGTGCCTAGGTTTATATTAAATAATTTGTTACTCGTTATAGGTGGAATAGAAATAAGATCCTTTACTCATTTACATTACCTAACAGAATTTGACTGTTGCTTTAGGCAATACCTTAGTAGTACTGAAATGTTTATAGCAGTTATACAGTCAGTGCTGAGAAGTATGGCTATGAGCTGTTGACATAGTTCTTCCTATGGCCAAGAATTAGCCACGTACCAATTCCTCACTGAACACCTCACACCTGGGACAGCTGCCTTTACTTGTTTTTATTTATTTATTTGTTTTTTACTTACATTATTGAGCTTCTTGGTAATTATTTAGTAGTAGGAGATTGTAGAAAATAATGAGATCTACTGAGTTTTTTGAACAATAGACTAATGTTGAATGCATCTGCTGTTACTCTGATAGTAGACTGTCATCTGCATGCTACATGATGTGAAAATTGTAGAGAGTTACAGGGTGGACAGGGACACACAACAGGAACTCTGACCTCTGTAGTCCTCAACTCAGAGCCAGAGCCAAACAACTGGAACCCATCCCAGTGGAGACACAGGTATGTACAGCCCTTAGAATCTTAGTGACAGGTACCTTTCAGAGACCAGCAGGGGACATGCTGGGGGTGTCACAGGAATTAGCAACCAGGATCCTCCACCAATTCTTGAATGCTATGCTCCAATATGCCAATGACCAAACATATTTTCCCCGCAGGTCTGAGGACAGGGCCAGAAATATGCAGGAATGCTACCATTGTTCATTTTTTTTTTTTTTAAGTTTGTTGAAAGTCCATTGGGCCAGAATGAAGCAGTTTTCAATGGAGGCCAGGGGAGAAAAGCTACATATACAATTATTACAAAGCTAATATCAACAAAGTGTGACAATGCAGACAGAGAACATTTGGAAATAAGTCTGGTTTCTAGATGGGTGATGTACTGTAGTTGGTGAGAACTGGTATGTGCACATTATACTGCATGGGTCATGTGACAAATGTTTGACTTTAGAGCTTGTGTATACTGGGCTCTACTAATTAAGAGGTCACTGGGGCTAATGTTTCATGTTGGTTGTTGTGCATACTTGGAAGGGCTGCTGAAGGGGTTGTTGATGGAAATGTTGCATTCTGGTGCTTGTGCATACTCAGACAACATCAGATAAAGACTTAGTTTATGGAAATGTGGCTTATTTTTAGCTTTCGTTAATTAAGTTTGCAAGGGAGCATGTCAACGTTTCAGGAAATGTTTACATTTCCCTCTTGCATTTTCATGTTTTGTGTTTTATTGTTCTTATGTTATGCACTTTGTTTTTATTTCATTCTTGACATATATTTATGACGTCCGTTCACTTTGTGGTAATCTGGAAGCACTCCGTAGGCAGCTTATTTTGTAGTTTAGGGTGTTTAAAAGCACGTTTCTGACAGCATACAAAAGCAAAGCTTTATTTATATTATTAATAATAGAGAGAGAATATTACAGAGGAAGCTCAACTGGCATGGTTCTGACACGTTGCACTAGATACTGTGACATGGTTTTGATGTTTATGGTGCAACTGTTTAACAGGCATTGTTAATGCTTGGTGCCATGCTACTACTGCTCGAGTAATCATGATGTTATTGTAACTGTACAGCTCTTGTATGCAAACAGACATGCCCAGGAAATCATGTTCTTTACATTCAAAGCACTGACAGACATAGTAACCTTTGGTTCAGTAATAGAAAATGGATAAGAAAATTGGTGATTAATATGGATTGTGTGTATGGGCCATGTTGATGTTACACACACACACACACACACACACACACACACACACACACACACACACACAGAAAAGGCAACATTAGAGTAGATTTTGTTTTCACTTTGATTGGAAGTTTCTTAGCAGATAACCTGAAAAATACTTTACTTAGAAAAATGTAGATAGGTAATTATGTACACTTTGGTTTCATTGTATTTATAATGGGTGGCACGGTGGCACAGCAGATAAGAGTGTGTGTGTGTGTGTGTGTGTGTGTGTGTGTGTGTGTGTGTGTGTGTGTGTGTGTGTGTGTGTGTGTGTGTAGCCTGGACAATATATCATTAACTTCAATAATTGGCTTAGTTTCTTGTGTGTTTCCAGGGGGATTCAATATTTGTCAGCATGGGAGTACAAGGGTTTCAACCCATATTACTTAGCAAAAGATGGTCTGCACCTGTCTTCCTGTAATTGATATTTACTGTTTATTCCAAATGCTGGTCAGAGAAAACTGACATACTGAGTCTAACCAATTGCTTGGGAAGTGAAATGCACATCAGAATGTTTTAAAGTTCTTGACCACAGGATTTTGCGATGTAGACAAACAATTGTAATATGACTCATTCCTCATTGCCTGGTATGTTGCTAATAGGTGGGAGGAAGGGCTCAGTACTAACTGTTATACTACTTTTACTGAGTAAGTGAATGGCAGAAGACAAGCTATCTAGTTTGACATTTCTGCTTGTCTTATTATTATTATGATTATAGTGAGTAGTTGCCTGAGTGAGATAAAGGTTATCACAGGGTGACTACTGACAACATGGAGTTACCATATTTTTGTGCATTTCTCCTGGCTTTGTCAGTCATGTGTGGAATTTAGGTGGGAGGAAGGGCACAGTAATATGTAAGTTCATAGGTTCATAGGTAGATACTAGGCTATCTGCCCTAGGGCATTTATAAGCCTAGCCAGAGTGTGTTTGGTTTTCGCCTCCCTTTTAGATTTGTTAACTGTGCCTCTGTATAGTAGGTCACATAAGATAGCCCTTTAAGGTTAGTTTACTGTGCCTCTGTCTAGCAGGGACACCGAAGAGATCCCACGGGTAAACTTACGATCTCCCATCCACTCGTCAAGATTTCACTTGAAGAGGGTCAGT
Organism: Protopterus annectens; assembly: GCF_019279795.1. NCBI lineage: Eukaryota > Metazoa > Chordata > Ceratodontiformes > Protopteridae > Protopterus > Protopterus annectens. The sequence continues at coordinate 1,846,829,819 of NC_056737.1, forward strand.
GAGGGGCTCTGCCTAACATGAACTGAAATTCTGTTCCAGTGTGAGGGGAGCCTCTGCGATATGAATCTGTCCCTCCAGCAAGTCCTATTTATTGCAGTGCTGAGGTTAAGTCCCTGGAGCGTGTAGCTCTAAGGGATTTGGATTTCCTGAGGTGGAGCATGTCCATTAATTCTGGGTTAGACATGGCTTTGTACGTCAGGCATAGATGGCCTCTGAGTAGGCGGTAAGCAACCAAGTAGAGCTGGAGTTTCTTTAGTCGAACTGCATAGGGCATCTGTTTGAGGCCCGTGATCCTCTGGGTGAGGTACTTAAGGAGTCTCTCCAGTTGCTGCAGGTGTTGGGTAAGGTACATCCCAAATGGGGAATTGTATTCAATTATGGGCCTGATAAGTGATGAGTAGAGGGGCACAATGACCTCTCTTAATCTAGATGTGAACCCTTTAGTGATAAGGTGGGCTATATAGAAGGTCTTTCTAACCACTTTGGCAACGTGATTGTCAAAGGAGAGATTACTATCTACTTGGGTCCCAAATCCCTAATTACTTCTTCCATACTTAATGGGTTACCATCTATGAGGTAATTTGTGGGCACTTTGCTTTTCCCAAAGGGGATGACTGCACTTTTTGGCATTTAGCTTGAGGCCGTGGCTCTGGCACCAGGTATCCGTCTCTGTGAGACCCTTTTGGAGGATGCTTGTGTCAGCCAGAGAGTCGATTATGGCTCCCAGTTTGCAGTCATCTGCGAACTTTGTCAGCCATAGTCCTCCCGTGTTAGCCTGTACCTCAGAGAAATATATACCGAACAAGAGAGGTCCTAGGACTAAGCCTTGACGGACGCCACTTGTAACTGGTTTAGAGTCTGACATGGCACATGCAATTCTGACCATGTGGGTTCTATCCCTGAGCCAGTTTGCAACCCATCTTGTGACATAGGGTTGATATTTAATCTGGTAAGCTTATTTATGATGCCTGAGTGGGGTATTGTGTTGAAGGCTTTTGTGAGGTCCAGGTAGGCTGTGTGGACTACCTTCCCCTCATCTATGGCCTTGGTAACTGTTTCAAAGAAGTCAACTAGGTTTAAGAGGCAAGATCTGCCCTTAACAAAGCCGAATTGGGTAGGTTCCAGTGTCTGGAGGTTCCCAATATCTTTATTTATGAGTTCCATGATGATACGCTCCATAGCCTTGCAGACCAGACTAGTCAGGCTTATGGGGCGATAGTTCCCGGGGTCCGTTGTGGCACCACCTTTGTGGAGCAGGACCACTGTTGCTGTACGCCATTCTTTCGGTACATATCCTGTAGTAAGGCTGAGTTTGAACAGTGACTTTATGTGTGGGTTCAGTTCTTCTTGGAGCTCGTGTAAGACGCAACCCAGGACACCGCCCGGTCCCATTGATGCTGTGTTTTTTGCTTTGGAGAGGGCAGCTTTCACCTGTGCATCTGTGATGTCTGGGAGGCTACATTCTGTTAGGATAGACAATTTCTCTTTTGGGGGGGAAGGGGGGGGAGAAAATTGCACCGAACCTGTCTGCCAGGATGTTGGCAATGTCTGTGGGTTCAGTGTATTTTTTGCCATTTTGAACTAACTCGTAGCATATCTGGGAGTTTCCACTCAGATTCCTGACATAACTAAAGAAGGCCTTGTGATTATCTTTAGCATCTTGGGCAATTTTTCTTTCGAAGCTGGCCTTTGATGATTTTATGAGGGATCGTAGTTTCTTGCTAGTACTGATCAGAGATGCCTTCCCTTTTTGGGATTTTGCTCTATCATGTAGTAGCTTCCTTCTTCTGTTGTATAGCTTATTTATGGCCAGGGTCCACCAGACAGGTCTCCTGCTTTTGGAGGAGTCAGTCTGGGTTTTATTTGGGATAGCACAATCCATGCATTCCTGTAGGTGCTCATAGAATGTGTTTGTAAAGGATTCTGCAGTTCGGGCAGTATTTTCCACTGGCCCGGGGGCTTTGAAGGATTTCACTTCGGTTTTGAGAAGTGTGAAGTTTGCTTTTGAGAAATTTTTCACAGTGGTTTCCTTGGCTGGGGGTGGGGATGGGATATGGATGTCTAGTGAGATTAGTTTGTGGTCTGATCTTACCAATGAGGGGTTTACTTCTGGTGTAGAACATAGAGTCCCCATGTTGGTGATGACCAGGTCCAATATGTTTTCCCCTCTTGTGGGAGTGGTGATCAGTTGTTCCATAGCGTTTGAGTTTATAAGTTCTAGGAACCGTTGGGCAAGGGTGTTGGGGCTTGAGTAGTTTTCCCAATCAATGTTTGGGTAGTTGAAGTCAGCCAATATTATAGTGTTTGGAGAGACCTTCATATTCTCCAATGTTCTCAGGAAAGCTGAGTAGGGTTCCTGAGATTGGGAGGGTGATCCGTAGCAGGCTACAAACTGAAAGGCAGTTTTGCCCATTGTTAGTTGCACATGGATGGTCTCTGATGCTTCATGCAGTGCCACTAACCTGGAGGTGTGTGTTTCTTTGATGAATATGGATACTTCCCCTCCTTTTGTGTTTCGGTCCAAGTTTTGGGGCCGAAAAGCATGGTATGAGTTATAACCTGGTAGTGCTGGGGTGCTCTTGGGAGCCTTGAACCAGGTTTCTGTTACTGCACAGATATCGATATTCTCCATACTAAGGAGAGCCTCGAGTGCATGCATCTTGAAGTTTAGACTTCTGGCGTTGAGTAGCATTACCCTTAGTTTTTTTCTCCTTGTGTTATCTATGCAGGTGGGTTTGTCTTTACAGCCTTGTCTAAAAAAGGCACTATGGGGGTGGCAAGAGCCTTAGCCAGTATTCGAAAGCCCAGGGGTGACAGGTGCAAGCCGTCCCTAGCAAAGCAACGTGGCTTGTCGAGCATGTCATCCCAGGCTGACAGACACTGGATCCCCTTTGAATGACACCAATACTTTAGCCAATTGTTAAAATTGATCATTTTGTCTTTATACTGTGGCATCATTCTTGGTGAGGGCAAGAGGCTACTCAAGGTCAGGGTCATACCGGCCTGGGCTACATGATCAGAGAGCTCCTCTATGTCTCTTTTCATGTAGTCCAGGGAGGTATGTCTCAGGTCATTCACACCAGCATGGACAATGACAGAGTCATATTTGTACTTGCTTTGGAGTGACATGAGTGCTTGTGTTATGTGGCGGATCCTGGCACCTGACAGGCAGCTTACAGTGACCTTCTCCAAGTTCAGTCTGGTGAGTGGGACGTCAGTGTGTCTGACAATAGAGTCACCTATTACAAGTGTATTTGGTGTGTTGCTTAGCCTTAAGGGCTGTGACTGTGTGGCACACTGACTTTGTGAAATATGTGATATGTGGGTATTGTTGTGGGGTAGCGGTTGCTTGGATGTCTGCTTTGGAGGTCTCTGCTGCTTTGGCAGATTTTTATTTAGAGCCTCCGAGCATGTTTTTGTGTGTTTATGTGTTTGGTTTGCTGATGTTATATGTCAATGTGAGACTGGGTTTGTGGTGTGAGTGGTTGCCTTCTCCTCCTGACTGACTGTACCAGTCTTGGGTTGAGAGAGCTCAGCCTCCAGCTTGGCTGTATAGTTGCATCTCTCACATATATTTTAGCTTGTTGGGAGGAGGACAGAGTGGTCTGTGTACATACGACAACTGTTAACATTGCCTCAAGATTCCCAGATTCTCTAGCTGTACTGGAGAGTAAAACTGAAACTACCTTTTGGACATGCCAGAATAGTATAAGGAACTGCTTATAGACTGATCAGAAAGAACCAATAGGGAGCCAAGTACTTATAAAGAGTATAAGATGGTGTAGTGCTTTAGTTTGTTAGTATATACTTATAAGATTTGAGCAAGTGCATGGCTTTAGAAGGAAAATAGAGTGCTTATTTTGAGAGTTAGAACAGTTCCAAGGGAAAAAGTGAAGAGCAGACTTTGTGGAGCCGGGAATAGTCTAAACCTGTTTAAGCATCGCTGCCCGATGCTGCGCGTTGTGCAAAACCGAGCAAATGCGGGTTTTAAAGCAGGGAAACTGAAGGAGATAGGAATGAACCCAAAGTGGCCAATAAGCTACTAGTTTCTGGGCAGAGACCACTCCTCCAGGGACAGATAGGCTGCTCAAAGCTCCCCACTCTCACTGGTGAACAGAGAAGCTTCCTCCTATCCAAGTAAGGATATGGGCAACACAGGAACCTATACCACAGTCTGGAATTCAGCAAGCCTGAAATCTGGACTAAAAAGGCAAGAAAAAGAATATATATTTTTTTTTTTTTTTTTTTAAAGAAGGTAACAGAAAATCACACAGAAAACACTGTAAATGCTATCAAGAGGTCAGCGCATTTGAGTGTGTAGCCTACAACAGTTACACAATACAAAAACGACAAATGTTTTTTTTTTTTAAAAGTGCAACTGTAAAAATCAGGTGCGGCAATATAATTATAGCTTTTTCAAACACAGATCAGTTAGAAACTCGCTTTTTAGGCGGGAGAATGCAGTCGGAGCAAAAAGCAGAGAAAAAATACTTAAATCTTGTGGAAAGTCTCTCTTAGGTCTCTCTGTTGCCTGTATCACTCTGCAGGACACCACGAGGAGCTGTGCGGAGTTGTATACTGGCACAAAACCGTGCAAATGCGGGTTTTAAAGCAGGGAAACTGAAAGAGATAGGAATTGACCCAAAATGGCCAATAAGCTACTAGTTTCTGGGCTGAGACCACTCCTCCAGGGACAGATAGGCTGCTCAAAGCTCCCCACTCTCACTGGTGAACAGAGAAGCTTCCTCCTATCCAAATAAGGACATGGGCAACACAGGAACCTATACCACAGTCCGGAATTCAGCAAAGCCTGAAATCTGGACTAATCTAGTTCAGTAAAGGCGGGGAAAAGAATATATATATTTTTTTTTTTTTTTGCAGAAGGTAACAGGAAATCACACAGAATACACTGTAAATGCTATAGAGAGGCTAGAGCACTTGAGTGTGTAGCCTACTATTTGACTGACTGTGGCCTTATAACAGATTATGACTCTGTGTTGCATAACACCTGCAGAAGGTAATATACTGAGTGCCTACTCAACAGGTAATTATCACCTGTGTCTGGGCATGCATAATTTTGCAAGTCATTAGCATAGTGCAGTTACAATATAGCACTGAGTCATTGTCACTTTTCAAGTAAAACTGTCAACAGCTGTCACTGTTATTCACATAAGTAGAAGTCGTTATCACACTGATGCATGCACAACTCACATTTGGCTCTTTCTCCACTTGCAGTGATTGCAATACACCCCCACCACTCCACACTACTTTCATTTATGTCATGTATACAATTTCAAGAAATGTAAGCAATCTAGGAGGGAAAATGTAGACATCCTGTGCAAATCAGGACACTTGAGATTTATGACAGGGATACATCTTCAATTGCTGTTTTTTTCATGAGAAAGTGGTTGGAAAAAGAGGATTTGTGGTGTACTGTATGAAGGATTTGAATATATATTATTAATTACTGCCTTGCATCCTCTGATTTGCCAGAAAATCACAAACTGTTTCTACCTATAAGGCAATGACAATATCCAAACTCATATGTTGTATTTATTTGAGACTATTCTGCACTGTTGTGGTAAAATATTTCCTGTGCTTTTATTATTCTGTTGAGTTACTGATTATAGTCCTGCTCTTTTATTTATCATTAAATATATTTAAATCTCCCTTTGTAGGTGAGATGCCAGAGGCATATTTCACCTGTTAGATTATTTGCATATCTGTTTGGTGAGCTACCCAGGGTATAAGGTAGCTGGGGAGATGTGTGTGTGTGTGTGTGTGTGTGTGTGTGTGTGTGTGTGTGTGTGTGTGTGTGTGTGTGTGTGTATATATATATATATATATATATATATATATATATATATATAAATGTAGATATAGAAATATAGAGATAGGTGCATTGCTTTTCACGTGCCTCTGTACAGGTATATTACATCAGAATGTTGTATTGCATTGTGTTTTTTAGGTGTGATTTCAAGTGTAGAGCAACACAGCCACCACCAAAGATGCCATCTGTTAAGGAGAAAGCAAGCAGCATCTACCTGTTGGGTGAGGAAACTGACTCCGATGGTTGTAGCAGTGGTTCAGACAATGGTATGCACTTTGAGGCACCACATAATGCCAACCAGAGTGAGGATGATGATTATGACACTGAGGATGACATTCCACTCGTACGTCTGCATGATAAGGCCATTGCTTGTGATACGGATGATGCCCCTGTGCCTGCCATTCCTGAAAGACCACTACGAATTGCCAAAGCAGACATGACCAGTAATTATGACACTGGCCACGACAGTGAGGATGAGGTGCCACTTGCACACCTAAGGAACGTGCCCACACACAATGGCCAACCAGTGCATTCAGAGTTTGATGCAGACAATGACTTGCCTTTATCTGTGTTCAAGAAAGCACGTGGTCTGACTGACACAACTATGCAGCCCTCCACAGTGCATGGCACTGCAAGTGCTGTCAAGGGTGTGGATGTGCCTTCGACTGTGCATGACATGGAAAGTAGTCCAGAATATGGTGATTGGGATGGAGAAAATCCACTAGATATCAGTCCAAGTAGCTCCTTGTCAGGCAATGATATGGGTGTGACTCAGCAGGGAGCATGTGTCAGTAGTTCACTACCAAGTGCATGCAGTACAGTTGCTACTGGCATTGAGAGAGCACCATCTCTCATCCCTTCAGCCCTTCCCATTCCGAACTGTTCCATGTGACCCAGTTGGGTACGCTGAGCATGCCCACCACGTAAGAACACATGGGAAAAACACCTCCAAACTTTAAATATTGAGGAATTTGTGGGGCCCGTAGGACCAGTAAATCACTTGGGCTCAGATAGCACAGAGATGGACTTCCTGAATTTGATGTTTCCAGAGGAGCTGTATACCTGTATTGCTAATGAAACCAATCGCTATGCTGCACAGAGGCAAGCCGCAGCAGGCAAAGTTGATACGCAGTGGAATCCTGTTTGCCCAGGAGACATGCGCACATTTCTAGGCGTCAGAATATACATGTCTATTGTACATCTTCCTGAATTCAGGCAGTACTGGGAAACACACCATGTATGTGGTCGCTTCCCAATAGCAGAGTACATGACCAGAGATAGGTTTGAAAAAATTCAGCAGTACTTCCACTGCAACGATAACAGCCTGAGGCTACCACAGGGCTCTGGGGGTCATGACAAGCTACATCATGTATGGCCAGAACTGCATGCAGTACTTCATGCATGCAGGACACGTTACAATGTGCATCGTGAGGTGGCTGTAGACGAAGCCATGGTTGGCTTCCGTGGACACTTGACCTTTACACAGTTTATGCCTAGTAAACCCAAGAGGTATGGCATTAAGGTGTCGGTCTTGGCAGACTCGACCAATGGGTATGTACATGAATTCCAGGTATAAACTGGAAAAACAGAGCAGAATACAGAGGTCGGGCTGGCACACAGAGTTGTGGTTGACTTAAGTAGGGGACTGATTGGCAAGAAGCATCACATTTACTTTGATAACTTCTTTACCTCTGTTCTGCTGGCACAGCAATTGCTGAAAGATGGTCCATACTGTTGTGGAACCATGTGCACCAATAGGTCAGGATGGCCTCTAACATTCAACAGACAGGCCGTCGGAAAAGCAGCTCGAGGCTACTACAAGCAATTGCAGAGTGGACCACTGAATGGAAGGATAGCAACCCAGTATTCCTCCTGTCAACTAACTGCAACCCAACCTTGCCAGTCTCCAGCACACATAGGAGAAAGCATGATGGAAGTAAGGCATTGGTGCCATGTCCACCAGTTGTAAACATGTACAACAGTTTCATGAATGGGGTGGACAGAGCAGATCAGCTAAGGACACAGTATCCCACTGCCAGAAAGGCCTGCAAATGGTGGCTGTACTTGTTCTGTTTCTCATGGAATGTGGCCATTGTCAATGCTTTCATTATATTCTGTGAAAGTAACAGCCACCAGCAACTGTCACGCTCTGGATGTGCTATTCCAGCAACACAGTTACAGTTCCGAAGGAACCTAGGCTTGCATCTACTTGCCAGTTACACGAAGAGGAAAAGATGCACTGAGATTACTGCCTCATTTGAGCATAGCTCTCACTTTCCGGTGAAATGGCGTAAATCAAGATGCAAAAACTGTGCCAACAAGGGTAAATGTGCTGAGCCATCATGGGGGTGCCCGACTTGCCATAAATTTCTTGTGGGTTAATGATGTCAGGAATGGCACATGTTGCGATGCACCAGAAAAATCACAATGGGTATGCTCTGGTGTTGGTGGATGCATCGCAGGAGGCATACCCAGCCACCATGGATCTTGTGATCCACCTGGATCCAAGTTGGGAACTTGGAGACTCTTCAGCTCAATCCCATAGTGCTGCTGTCCCAGGTAAGCATGGCCTTGGGGGTGCCACTGTGATGCAGTGTTTCCCTCCAGGAAAGGACACATGCAAAAAGACACAGCCTGGGTCAGTCTTGGTCTTTTGACATGTTGCCTTGATGTAGCTCTCCACTCAGTCTCCCTCCCATCAGGTGTAGTCAATGTATGTAGGTGAGGATAGTAAATGTATGAAGGTCAGGGCAACAATTAGTGAGTTACTTCAGTCCCTCATCCCTTAGGTCCATTGCTGAATGGGCACATGTAAAGAGAAAAGGCAGAGGGTAAGGCAGACTGCTGGACACTGACGGAGGTCGTGCGACAACAGTGGTTATCAGCAGTTTGAGTGGGCAGCCAGCACAGCTATGGGACACTTCAAATACCAAACATCTGGAGCCCCATGCCTGCCATTGGCATATTAGTGGAGCAGCAGTCCTTACCCTACTTTTTCTCTTTGCATGTGCCCTTTCTGTGCCCCCTTATCAGTTTCCACCCATGCAGTATTTCTATTAAGGTAAGACTGTCTTCTGCTGTTCTGGGAATCACTGGAAAGGGAGCAGCCAAAACCCTAAGCTGTCCCATTGCAAAATTTCGTGTTGGTGGATGCACTGAGGGAGGCATGCCCAGCCACCATGGATCTTGTGATCCACCTGGTTTGCAGTTGAGAACTTGGAGACTCTTCAGCTCAGTCCCATAGTGCTGCTGCCCCAGGTAAACATGGCCTTGGGGGTGCCACTGTGATACAATGTTTCCCTTTGGGAAAGGACACATGCAAAAAGACACAGCCTGGGTCAGTCTTGGTCTTTTGACATATTGCTTTGATGTAGCTCTCCACTCAGTCTCCCTCCCTTCAGGTGTAGTCAATGTATGTAGGTGAGGATAGTAAATGTATGAAGGTCAGGGCAGCAATTAGTGAGTTACTTCAATCCCTCATCCCTTAGGTCCATTGCTGAATGGGCACATGTAAAGAGAAAAGGCAGAGGTAAGGCAGACTGCTGACAGTGAAGGAGATTGTGAGACAACAGTGGTATCAGCAGTCTGAGTGGGCAGCCAGCACAGCTATGGGACACTTCAGATACCCAACATCTGAAGCCCCATGCCTGTCCTTGGCATATTAGTGGAGTGGCGGTCCTTACCCTGCTTTTTCTCTTCATATGTGCCCTTTCTGTGCCCCCTTGTCAGTCATTGTGTGTTATGTGGTGTTTTCACAGGTAGTAGGTCTGTACCTCTGAAGCGTCATCACCACTTATATACCTAGTGCAAAGACTACTGCCCCTGTGGATAGGATGGGAGATTTGTATGGGCTAACCAGGTAATGCATATGATATACATATATATGTAGTCTTCCAATACATCTCTCAAATATCAGTAGTAATCTGTTTGCATTTTCTTTCCTCTGCAGGTCTGACCACCTTCTGACACTGACGTGGCTTCACGACCAGGAGAACGACAAGTGAATGTGTGGGAATGTGGCTATTCCTACATTCACTGGGCTGCCAGCCATGCCTCCGAAACTGAACACCGGTACAACTTGAGTTTCCCCACATCCAGTGTGAAGGTATACTGGATTGCAAGAAGAGGTATGCATTGGAGTGGACTACTGCAGTTGATGGAGGAGAAGTGTTTCATCTACCCTGAGCCTGACATTCTTGTGCTGCACATTGGAGGGAATGATGTCATCAGTGAACCACTCAGAAGGTTATGGTTTCAAATCACAGAAATATTTGAAAACCTGAAGTCTTGGTGGCCACGTTGTCATTTTGTGTGGTCTGATATAATTCCTCGACAGATATGGAAAACAGCAAACAGTCAATGGGCAGCTCACAAGGCCAGACATTTACAGAATGGGTTTGTGCATGGCTTGATGCACGGGGTCGGTGGATCTACAATCTGCCATGACAGCATCACCATGGAAGATGTTCATCTGTTCAGAGGGGATGGCGTTCACCTAACTGAGGAGGGCATTGCGTTGTTCTTGACTGGCCTCCACAATGGCGTGAGGAGAGTTATGCAGGATTGCTAACATGCAGCTTGTGAGAAGAATGGAAAACACCCATGACCAAGCAGGACCAGTATAGTAAGTAAAACCCTATTATGAAATGTGTTGTGTAAAATATATTTCTCTGAGTTTGGCAAATAACTGTGGTAAGGAGCTGGTGAGGATGCTGAGAAATAACCGTTTCAGGAGAGCGCTACCACGTACAATCTAATATGTCAGTGTCCATCCTGCAATACTTCTTTTTTTAGTCTGCTTTTATCAGACATGTGTAGAATTTAGATGACAGGAAGGGCTTACTAATACAGAAATTGATCCCTTAGGTCCACTGCTGAATGGACACATGTAAAGAGAAAAGGCATAGGTAAGGCAGACTGCTGACACTGAAGGAGATCATGAGACTGCAGTGTTATCGGCTGTCTGAGTGGGTAGCCAGCACAGCTATCAGACAGATGAGATGGCCTTGCCTGCCACTGTCCCATGCCTGTCCTGGGTTCATTAGTGGAGTGGCAGTCCTTAACTCGCTTTTTCTCTTTACATGTACCCATTCAGCAGTATGTTGGCTGCACCAAGAACGTGTATATTTACAATCATATGGGTCTACATGGTAAAACAACTGCTTCTGAATGCTGTACAGATGTACATATATCAGTTTTGTTACGACTTAAGTTATGGAAATTATGATTTTTTCATATTTTGGTAAATAGATTTGCAAGGGAGCATGTCAGTCTGCCAAGTAATACCTAATTTTGAAAACAGTATTGATAGTTCCAACATGGGAAAAGAACTGTACCTGTATGTTGTACTCATATGCAGACAAAGTTTGTTTCTTACTTAGGTTATGGAAATTATGAATTTTTTTCATATTTTGGTAGATAACTTTGCAAGAGAGCATCTGAATGTACCAAGTAATACCTCATTTTGAAGACAGTATTGCTGGTTCCAACATGGCAAATGAATTGTGCCTGTATGTTGGAAACATGCAGATATCAAAGTTTGTTTGGAATTAGGTTATGGAAATTATGATTTTTTTTCATATTTTGGTAAATAACTTTGCAAGGGAGCAGGTCAGTGTGCCAAGTAATACCTCATTTTGAAGACAGTGTTACTCCTTACAACATGGTAAAAGAACTGTGTCTATGCACTGTACACATGTACAGATATCACAGTTTGTTTAGTCTTGTACGATTATGAAAATTATACATTTACAATACTTCTCATTATTATGCCCATATCTTTGCAAGGGAGCGTGGTGATCACACAAATGATGCATTACTTTGAAGCTAACATTCAGATGCACAACTTCTACATGGATATGTAGGCTCTGTCTGTGATGAGATATTATAGCAATAACCCACGCCTGGGTGTGGGTAATGCTAAATTTACCCATGGTTGGCGTGGTTTGGTCCCGGGCAAGCCCGGGACCAAACAAAGCCAACCGTGGGTAAATTTAGCATTACCCACACCCAGAAGTGGGTTATTGCTATTATACCATGACATTATTTAAGAAAAGAAACTATTACTTTTCTTAAATAATGGCATAGTATAATGCCTGTTTGCTGCCCTTCCGCAGATGTCTGGCATCCGTAGCAGTTCTGCTGTACTGCGCACCTGCGCGGTACATCAGTGCTGTGGGCAAAAGCAACAGAAAGCAAGATCTCCGTTGCTTTTTTAGTGTTCGCTATGTTAAATGAGTTTAACATAGCGAGACAGTTTTAAAATAAGCAACAGAGATGTCCGTTGCTTATTTTAAAACTGTCTCACTATGTTAAACTCATTTAACATAGCGAAACTAAAAAAGCAACGGAGATCTTGCTTTCTCCGTTGCTTTTAAAACACTGTCTCGCTATGTTAAATGGGTTTAACATAGCGAGACAGCTTTAAAATAAGCAACGGAGATCTCCGTTGCTTATTTTAAAGCTGTCTCGCTATGTTAAACCCATTTAACATAGCGAGACAGTGTTTTAAAAAAACGAGTTATACTAATGGAAAAAAGTCCGGGCGACCGGACCTTTTTCCATTAGTATAACTCGATTTACAACGGGCACGCTGGCCAATCAGCGTGCATGTTTTGGGGGGTTCATGGTATAATATGCTTTATTTATCAATTATGAGAAATAATATATTAATCATATTTCTGTGAATATCTCAAGAAAGGAGCATCACACAGTAATGGTTAAGGTATCATTTTAAAACTTACATTCGTACTAACAAATTAAATTCAAACTGTATGGGTCTGCATGGTACATTGAACAATATACTGTGATTTGCTTTTCCCAAAAAGTAAAAAATATGCACAAATATCAGCATTCCTTGCCAAATATTTAATAATGACTTTAATATGCACTATCAACGTTTACACTGTTGGAAAGGTCAGTGTCTGCTGAACAGCTTTCACATTTACATTTTTAGTCTACCTCTTACAGTTAAAGAGTTATGAACATTTGTTTTCTGCATGGTATTACAAATGGATTTTCTGAAAATGAGCTCAGGCTGCACTGTTGTTCCTATGGTGGAATTAAGCAGGCAGCTTTTTCTGAGCTGCTACAGAGTGAATGAGTTAAAAAGAACTTGTCAACTCAAAATAAAAACTTTGATGAAAACAAAAAGAATAACACATTCAATACTCATAAATAAACTAAACTAACCCATGTTATAAAAAACTACTCTGAACTCAGGCTCACTAGTATTAACATACTAAACCCAGGAGCCACCCATTGATGACGTAAATCTCTCTGAAGCTTCCATCTTAAAGAGACGAAGCACTCTAAAAGCATAACTTACTAACAGAGCACCAGAAATACAGGCTATGCTACAGTGAATCTACATCAGAACTTATGAACTAATCTTCGTTCTTTCAAGAACTGTTTGAGTGGAACCATACCATTAAGCCCCGAGGGGGCAATCCGCTCTCAGATTCATTAGCCATTTAGATTCTTCCGTTTCTGTCCTGTTAAGTTATATCCCCTTCCCTTACTGTTAACCTAACCAGTGCAAGCACCATAAACCTAAAACTATGAGTAGCATTGTCTCTAATATGAGTATGCAAAGCACTGGTGACCACTTTATTGCGTATGTCAGAGTGGTGCTTAGAAATCCTTTCTTTCAACATCCTGTTAGTCTTGCCCACATAAAAACATGGGCAAAGACTACAGGTAGCAACATAAACAACTTTTTTACTGTTACAATTGGCATTCCCAAGGAACTGATATTTTCTACCTGTTAAGGGATGAATAAAAACATTGCTGGTATTAGTAACAGAAGACACTTTGCAATAGCCACAATTCTTGTTACACACAGATGAACCTTGGTTGCTGCACATAGCAACCTCTTTAGAATTTTCTTATTCTTAAAAGTAAAACAAGGTGTGGCACCTACTATTTCTTTCAGCCTATTGTCAGATGTCAAAATAGGCCAAAATTTCTTGATGGTTTCACAAACCGTGGCATGATCAGTACTACACGTAAGACTGACCCTTATTATTCCTTCCTCTGTGCTAGTGGATGTTCTTTCATTAACAGTCTTTCCACTTCACCTTCCATGGACTGCATGTTGGGAGTAGTAGGGTCTACCTTTACTCCCTCACAACTGTCTCAGTTTCTGTTGTTAAGTCTTCGCTGAATGACTTGTAACCACGGTCCTTAAAACCTTGCAGCAATCTGTATTTTCTTCAAGGAAAACCTCATCTTGGGTGCATAATCTGGATACACAAGTGATTTGATTATCAATCACATTATGGAAAATGTGCCTAGGCTGCATACTGGAAAAATGCACCATGTGGTTCCTTCACACAGGTTTTCGATACAGCATTGTATTGATCCCCTGAATGGGATCCAATAAGATCTTGACATCCAGGAACAAAATCTCTTCTCTTATATTGCTACCTGTAGTCTTTGCCCATGTTTTTATGTATGCAAGACTAACAGGATGTTGAAAGAAAGGATTTCTAAGCACCACTCTGATATACGCATTAAAGTGGTCACCAGTGCTTTGTATACTCATATTAGAGACAATGCTACTCATAGTTTTAGGTTTATGGTGCTCTCAATGGTTTGGTTAACAATAAGGGAAGGGGATATAACTAAAGGGACAGAAATGGAAGAATCTAAATCGATAATGAATCTGACAGCGGAGTGCCCCCCCCCCCCGGGGGGGGGGGCTTAATGGTATGGTTCCACTCAAACCGTTCTTTAAAGAATGAAGATTGGTTCATAAGTTCAGATATAGATTCACTGTAGCATAGCCTGTATTTTGGTGCTCTGTTAGTAAGTTATGCTATTAGAGTGCTTCGTTTCTTTAAGATTGAAGCTTCAGTGAGATTTACGTCATCAATGGGTGGCTCCTGGGTTTAGTATGTTAATACTAGTGAGACTGATTTCAGAGTAGTTTTTATAACATGGGTTATTTTAGTTTATTTTCAAGTACTGAATGTGTTATTCATTTTGTTTTCATCAAAATTTTTATTTTGAGTTAACAAGTTCTTTTTAAATGTAAGTAGTTTCTTATTTTATATCTTTTTGTCTTTGCTGGAAATGGGGTTTTTGTTTGAGTCTATGCTATCTAAAGGGGCCATGGGATGGTTGTGACTGAATTACTTGCTTAATTGTTCTAATTATTGCTTAACTGGTTTGCTAGGATGCTTTTAAATAGATTGATTTTAGCATTTGTTAGCAGGATCTGAAGAAGGCACAAGCCGAAAGCGCTTATCCTGTTTTTGTTTTGTTATTAAAGTTCTTAGTTGTTTTTATGTCTATGGTGTAGCGTTCCCTTTTTTCTGACTTTTTTCTGACTCGTATTGGAAACGAAACACAAACACATTTGAAAGAGATTCAAGGGTGGCCAAATGTGCGGTAACACATTTTTTTCTCCTCTGCAGATATGGACCCTTATAGAGATTTGTGGAGTTCCTTAGTCAAATGTCTTTGGAAGTGCATCACGTATCAAGTAGTTCAGAGCCCTAACAACAAAAGTTGCTGAAGCATAAACCCTTCCTTTTTGGTGGCCACTGCCACCACAATGGAATCAGTGGTGAGACTCTTGTGCTAATATAAGTGATCCTTCTAAGAGACCAAAAGCTTTCTAGGCTGACACTTGATAGGCTCAGCCATGTCTGATTACTTCCATGCTCACTTGGAGATCAGGTCAACCACCCTGTCTGCAAGAGGGACCACCCAAGAAATAGATGGGTCAGCCCTGAAAGCCTCAAAAATACTGACTTCTCCTGGGATGCGGCTTCTAAGGACCACTGCGCTTTCTAAGTAGTTCCAAAATTACTCTAAATGAGATGTCCTGGGGAGGAATCTGGGTGAACCCTCCGCCTTACTGAAGTCAGTATCTTCAGTTAATTACTCTGGGGGGGGGGGTCAACATGCCTCTTCCTGCATGAATGCTTCAGTGGACCCTCTACAGTGGGGTGTTCAGGTGATGACTCAGAAGCAGAAACAAGATCCTGAATGTAGACCATCTCGATGCTAAGAGGAGCTGGCTGTCCCAAAGGGATACAAACAGTAATATCAGGACCCAAGGAGCTCCTCTGGTAGAGGGATGGATCGGAGTTGAAAAGGGAAATTCACTCCCTAGAAAGAGAGAACACTTTCTTGAAAGTTTCAAAAGCTGAAGTAGAGACCAGACCCCATGACCCTTCCTGTAGCACCTAATTGAGAATGATGCTCTCAAATTCCTACTTGAGTCTGTTCCAAACCAGTGCTGAGGCTCAGCTGTCTAGCCCCACAGCTCCAAAGGTGAGAGACATCTCTAAAAACTTCACAGTCAAGCAAGGCCCACAGAACCCAACACTCCAATGCTGATATCTGTCCGGGTTACAGCTACTCTGCATCAATCAGAACAGAGAAGCAGTCGGAGTCAACGAAGGCCATGTCTTTGGATATGACAGACAAAACCCAAGAAAGGCTCTAATCCAAAAGTCCTGGATCTGAAAGTCAGCTCGGAGAAGGTCTGATATTATCATGAGTGGATGGGCCCCATGCTCACAGGTCTGACAGGGGTTGGAGATGAGAGAATCTCCAACTGGATCGGAGTCCTGAGGAACATCATCATTTTATCCATGTCTGCTTTAGACAGGCTCCTGAAAGATCACACTAACCGGAGGGATGAGGTAGTGGAGGAGGGTCTGAAAGAATGGTGGAAAGTTCTTTCCTGAAGAAAGCATAGCCATAGTCTGGATTAAACTGTCCCCAAAGGGAAACAAGGCTCCGTCAGTAGAAGAGTGCCAGATCCAATGACTGTAAGGTCCGATGCTGATGTCTGATCTCAGGTCTTAAGAAGCTTTGGAGACAGACTGAAGGAAGAAGACTGATCCAGGGACTGCTTTTTGGACTCCCTGTGTTCTTTTTCTCCTTTTCTTTGTGCTTATCACCACTCTTCTCACCCTTAGCCCTGTCAGAAGGTTTCTTGACAGAAGGGGAGAAGCATACGATAAGTGAGTGAGGGAAGCTATTCCCATGGAAGCAGGGATAAGACCCTTCAAGCTTAATTTGTTCCTTGTCTCTGTGATGGCTCAAGTGCCAAAAGTGGTACAAATGGAGCAATGTTCATCAAGATGAGCAGTCCTCAAGCAGTAGACACACTTTGCATGTGCATAAGCATCTGAATTAGTAGTTTTATGGCTGCAAGCCACAGATTTATTTTAAAACTGATGGCTTATCAGCTATATCAAACAGATTTCTCCAACACTTAAAAGGGAATCAAGTATCAAAAAAGCACAACAGCAGCAAACAATGACAATAATTTTGTTAATGAAAAACTGTCCCAGAAGTACCACTAAAGAGAAAAAGTCTCCAATACTAAAGGTAGTGACATAATGACAGGAGAAATAGTTTTCTATCTTCGACATTTTGATGTCATCACGGAATATTTATTTATTTTTTTTGGTAAAGGGAGGTATTTCTAAGAACAAGTGTACACTAAAATATAATTAAATAATCATGGACTATAAAAAAGCACAACAAAATTTTGATTTATCTGCTTCCAAGCCTGAGCAATGGAGGTCAAATCCATAACAAGCAGAAAATGAAATGTGAGGTAATTCTCCACTTGCAGGGGATTGCGGGTAAGGGGAGGAGCTTCAGCTTTGGATTCAAAGTCTTAGAGAGGCTAAAGTCAGATGCAAGATGGATCTGATAACCCAACCATTGAGGAACAGACAGAAAAGATGAAATCGGATCTACTATTATTGCCTTTTTCCATCTTCTATCACTATTGGAGCCCCTGTAGAAATTAGTATTTATTACTCCCCTTTTCCTTTGTCCCTGATATTCTACTGAGTATCCACCCTGGCATCCTTTCTTTGTCAAATTTCATGCTCAGTTCTTTCCAAATGTGCAAAGACAAAGGCCCTGTGGCTGACCAAGTTTGCGGATGACTGTAAGTTGGTTGCTGTCACTGACTCCCCAAATGATGTTAACATACTGCAAGAGGGTCTCACAGCTACAAATAACTGTTGCCAAAGTCATGGCCTTAAGTTAAACGTAAAAAAATGTATTATCATAACATTCAGCAAAAACACGGTCCCTAGTGATCACCACATCAATGGCAACCCCCTAAGCACACAACCTGTGGTGACAGACCTGGGTACTTAGGTTGACAACAATCTCACATTCGACCATCATGTGGTGGTAGCGGTCAGAAAAGCCTTTTACTTGGTTGATCTCATAAGTAAAGGGATGGCATCCAGAAAAAAGAGGTTATTACCACTCTGTACTCCTCCCTCATTAGACCTATAACTGAATATAACACCCTGTCCCTCATTAGACCTATAATTGAATATAACACCCCGTTTAGTATGAACCTCTCTAAACACCTGCGCCAGCTGGAAAGGCTACAGAAATACTTCACAAAGAGGATCCATGGCCTCCAACACCTGACCTATGCGGACAGGCTCAAATCACTATCACTCTACTCAGTATCATATAGATTACTCAGAGGTGATCTGTGTCTTGCCTACAAGGCAATATCGGACCCTGCCCTACTAGAGATGCTCCATATCCATAAGTCTAACTCCTCGCGCATTATCCTCTCAGTAGGCCTAAATCTAATATGCAACATCAACAAAACCTGCTGGAGAGACAGGTTTGTCTCCCAGAGGCTGCCCAGTCTCTAGAACAGACTTCCCATACATGTTAAACAGAGTACTTTACTGACCCTCTTCAAGCGCAACCTTGATGCGTGAATGGGAAACCACAAATCTGTCCCAGGAGTTCCACCTTTGTCCCTCACTGACAGGGGCGACAGGTGCTGACTGAGGTTTCTTTTTTGGGGATAAACTTTTGGCTAGGCTTGTAAGGGCCCTAGGGTCATTAGCCTAGTAACCTCCCGTGATCCTATGATAATCTTTACTTTCTCTCCACCAGACTGAACAGAGCTGCCTTCCTCCCAGCTATAAAGAAATACAAAAAATAGAGTCAGACTCAAATTAAACAATCTGGCTATTTTCTGCATCTTTTATCCTCTTATTTTAAATCTTATATGGACTGAGAAAAGGCCCTTTGGGGATTTGAACACTAGAGAAGCAGATCAAGAGGGACAGAAAACAATGAAGGCTAACTCCAGGCCATTGAAAGAAAACATTAAGGATAACCCCAACATGATCTTAAACAGGTTGCCTGAAACATCCTTTCCAGGTTTTCAACAGAAGACGGTAGAACAAACACAGATAATGAAAGGACATCACTCAGAAATTTTGTAAAAATGATCATTTAAATACACAGACAGAAACAGAAAATGAAAACAATGTGTAACAAACGTGGACTACAAGACCTTATGAACTGTGGATATGTCAGGAAGTAGGCTTAATTGATTTTGTATAATACATCTTATGTTACTGTTTTTCAGCCATAAAACAGTACTTGTAGGTTCATAGGTATGTATTTGGCTACCTGGCCTTGTGGGCCATTTCAAGCCTGGCAATTTCCTTTATAAGTGAAAATCAAAACCCTGTACCTTGTGCCTGTGAGGTAAAAACCTTAACCAACATGACAATCCCCAGCCCACTACTGTTGCTTAAAATGCAAAAGAACGCTAGAGTAACCATAAGTTGCTTATTACTAGCTCTTACAGCCACAACAACTGAGCATCTGTACTATTAGTTTGGTGAGCTACACGAATACGACACTGTTTATGTGTGGGGGGACTCACTATACTATAAATCTTTTATAATGTTGACATTACACTAGTTATAAAAGTAAAATGATGGTACCAGTTTAAAATTCTTCAGGTCTCAGTCATATGGGAGCTTTTTAAACTGAGTCCTTGGAACATGGAGTATATAGGCTATTAACTCCCCTGCAGTATGTGAATATAATGGTATCTATCTCTCATGTTAATGGGAGTAATGGTTTTACAACTTGAAACTGATGAGAGTTTCAGTCAGGCTGCCACACTGAAAACATGTGAATGACTCTAAGAATGGTTTGCTTAAAACTTCAATAAGCATGTAGCAACCAGGTAATGCTTTTAATGAGGCTAGCTTGCATCACTTTGGTTGGATAAATTTAAGAGTCACCATCACAATGGTGCACAAGGATTGTAGTATTCTACTATTATGAGCTAGAGGGTAAGAAGTTAAAATGAATGTTGTATATCTGAGTAGGGGTTAGGAAGTAAGTGGGGTACACTAACTCTGTATTCTAGAAAAAATATAAATGGACGTGAAAGACTATCATCCATGGAGGGACACATTTAATGGTATGGGCAATTTTTGAATTCTATTTAATGCAATGAAAGGCATTTAACTTGTGTGTACTCCTTTGTACAAAGGTTTTCTGATTATATGAAACAAGGTTTAATTTAATTTCTTTGTCAGTGTGTTTTGATTTGTAAGGTGTATTTGAATGGCAGCTGAATAGCTGCAGTGGTACGGCAGTAGCGTTGTTACCTCACAGCAAGAGGTTCTTCCATTCAATTCTCGGCTGGGCTTGGGAGTGCCTTCTGTGTGGAGTCTGCATGTCCTCCCCACGGTTGGGTAGCGTTCGAAAGACATGCGTGTGTAAATGGGCGTACCTTTGTTGAAGGTTGAACGTCGAGCTGGCACCTCGGCGTTTCATAAAAATCTACCGACCAATCATTAGCGGACCAGAGTTCAGCTGTGGCGACCCCTTACCGGTAAAAGCCGAAAGACAATCAACAATTTGAATGGCAGCTGAACTTTTATATAATATGGCTGTTAGAAAAATGTTTTTTTCCAAGTATAAATCAGTCAAAGTTAGAAAAAGAAATAAGCAATAACACAGGCTGGGATGGGACAATGAGTTATTAGAATGCGACTAAACTACTTTTACAAGTATTATGAGACTAGTGTCTTGGAATGTCAATGACTTAGTTAATAAAGTAAATCAAGAAAGAGTCTTGTATATTGAAAAAAGTACAGTCCAAATAGCATTATTACAAGAGACATAGCTTCATAAAGGTGAGATCCAGGACTTTTTTATAGACAAAGATGTCTGTTTACCACTCAAGTCAAGAGAGGGAAGAAAGAGGAGTTATGGTGCTAGTAAATAGAAAAAGAAGTTATGTACTCGCCATAATGTTCCATCTATATTGTCGATTTTTCATCTCTCCTCACATGTGGGTTTGGCTCAGAGTCCTCGGATCCGACTAGGCCATTAGCAAGCTTGTGGCAACCAAAAAGCTCTTGGGTACCTCCCCCTTACCCACAATGCATCTGCCCCCATTACCTCAGATCTTGTTTGCTATAATTATACTACTAAGAAGAAAAGGGTTACAATTTAACACACAAAGAGCCTTAAGTGAAGCAATTTCTAGAGTCTAATGGAATTAAATCTAACCCTAGACATCGTCCTTCCGTTCAATCAGTCGTTTAAGGATGGTGGCTACGCGGTGGGATTGTGAGGAGAGATGAAAATTCGACAATACAGATGGAACGTTATGGTGAGTACATATTTTCTTTATCTGATATTGTTAATTTTTCATCTTCTCCTCACATGTGGGACACAGTCCCCAGCTACTTTTATCCAGGGTGGACTCACAGGAAAATATTTCTCAGAACCATTGCACGAAAGGAAGCCCTTCCCTGGAGACCAAATCTAATATGTAACGAACAGTAAAGGTATGATGGTTTGCACAAGTGGCTGCTGCACAAATATCATCCAAGGAAGCAATGGACTGAAAGACTGCCAATGTGGCCATTCCCCTGGTTGAATGGGTCCAAATGGAACAAGTCCTTGAAGAAACAGTTGTGCTATAAATCACAACTCTGTATCAAAGGGCCTCAGTCTACCAGGTATGGGACTTTTTCCTGTAGATCCTCTTCAGCCTGTAAGTATACACTTACGGGCTCAACCTACATACATTCTCACATTAATTTTAAAATCGAACTTGATTTTTACGCTGACTGCAGAACTCCAAATATTGTTTATTTTGCAAGCTGCCAGGTCTGTCATGCCTTTTATACAGGCAAAACTAACAGACCACTGAAGGACAGGATTCTCGAACACTATAGAGATATTAGGAACCAGAAAGATACAAATGCCTTAGCACAACACATTGGTTTACATGGCTCAGAACACACTTTTAAGTTCTTTGTACTTCAGGTTTTGGACGTTAGTATTAGAGGGGGTGATACATCTAATAAAACAGAAAGGGCTGAACAGAAATGGATCTTGCTCTTGAATGCAGAGAAACTCCCTGGTTTAAATGGCGTCTCTAACCTTAAACCATTCTTGAAAGCACGCCCGCTTAAACATTATTTTTAAACAAAACAAATATTTTAAACTAAGATTTTATTTGTACTGTTTTCCTTGTATTTATAACAATTGTTGCATTGCTTGTGTGTGTGTACCTTTTAGTTAATTTATCAGATTTGCATACGACAGCTGATTGGTCTTGCTTTCTTTTTAAACTCATGTCTTTCTACTTGTTTATTAGTCTGAAGAAGCGATAGTGTTATCACGAAAGCGCTCACTTTTATCACTTTCTTTTATGTTCAATAAATAGAGTTCTTGTCTAGCCGTGTTGGTTCGGTACTTGTTTTTTACTTCAAGTTTACACAGTTTTCTTGTACCGCACCTTTCACCTGTTCCTGTGTATTTTTACTTTATGTCGGGCTTTATGCCCTTTGAAAAATAAATAAAGGAAATACAGGAACCACCACTCAACCACCACAACCACTAAAAAAACAACCACAGTAGACCAGAATCCAGAAGTTTATTATACTCTTGATGTCTCGGCAAACTGCCTTCAAGGAGTAAAAGCATTCGTGCACATCCCTGCCTATATATACATACATAATTAAAACTAATTACATCCAATTATACAATTACTGACATCAATTAATGAATAAAAAAAACATTGTAAATTCATTCCATGTGGAAATAAAGTGTTGAATTTTATGATATACAATGATTCTTTATACAATACAATATTTTTAACATTCCCAATTACATGTTGGTCACATTCTACCTTTTCTAATATAGTGGCTTGTAACCCTATCAACTCTCCTCCATGTACTTCATTAAAATGCTCTTCCACTGAACTTTCCCTTTTGTTTTTTACACTATCCCTGACATGTTCTCTTAATCTTACTTTAAAGGACCTTTTACTTTACCCCACACAGAATTTATTGCATGGGCATTTGAGGGCATAAACTATGCCCTCAGTTTCACAAGTATAACCCCCCCCTACACAGAAATTTAAGCCATTTATATGTTTAAAGCTTAAAACTATATATTCACACACCTTACACTTCCAACATGGTTTAGTCCCATATTCAATATGACCTTGTACAAATTGAACAGAGGGACTCAGAAATCTACTTTTAACCAAACAATTCTTTATATTCCTACCTATCCTATATGAGATTTTTGGCATCTTACTGATCCATTGTGCAAAATCTTTCAAAGAAGTCAAAAATTCCCCATAATATTTGGCCCACTCCACTACTTTGGAACTCAGGCAGCTATAAGTTGTAACAAAATAAATGTCTTCCCTCTTATTTTCAACATCTGCCCTGAACTCATAGCAATGAGCTTTGTGTTTCCTATAAATATAATGACTAACAAATCTATGCCAACAATTATCTAACATATTATCATAACTTTGTAGTTTAAATATACAAACAACACATATAAACAGTTTTGGTTAGTTCCTTTTTATTGCTTATTTTCTCTAGCCGCACTATTCCGAGTGTTTTTTATTAACTTAGCAACTTATTTGAACTGTTTTTTTTTTTTTTAATTCTGATACTGTCTGCACTTTAACTGATCATTTTTAAGTGTTTTTTAACTGTTGAACTGTTGAGGGCTACACACTCACGGCGATAGCCATTTTTCTGCTTTAAAAGTGTTTGTTTTACTGTATCTGTTTTAATTTTTGAAACAAAAAAAATCCTCTCCCTCTACTTGTTTCCCGCCTTTCTATAACCAGTAGAGTCTGGTTTTCAGATTTTTCTGAATTCTGGGCTGTTATGTAGTTTCTGTGTTGCCCAGACCTAACTAAGATAGAAGGAAGCTTCTCTGTTCATCAGTGAGAGTGGTGAGTTTTGAGCACCCTGCCGCTGGAGGAGTAGCTTCAGCTCAGAATCTGTAGTTTTATTGGCCGTTTTGGGCTATTTCTATCCCTGTCATCTTTCTGTTTAAAAGCCCGTGTTTGCGTGGTTTCATGCAGTGCCATTTAACTAGGGTTAAACTATTCCCGGTGCCAAAAAGTCTGCTCTTCTAATTTTCCCTTATAACTAGCCAGTTTTCTAGTTTTAGCACTCAAAGCTGTTTCCCTGTGCTCAGCACTTGTTCAAAACTCATTGCAAGCACTAAATAATCTACAAATTACTACAGGACTCAGCTTTCCTCACCTGTTAGGAAAACAAGTTTTTAGTATTTAAATTAGTAAGGACGTATCCAGGCATGTCTAAGGGTCAGCGCCCGGTATTTTCCCCTGTCCACCTGATGTATCTGGGCATCTTGGGGCAATGTAGCAATTGCCTCATGTATACTGACAACCCTCTCCTCCTACCACCCAACACTACAACCTGTGAGAGATGCACTTATATAGCCAAACTGGAAACCAAGCTCTCTCTAGCTAAGACTGTACTAGACAGTCAAGAGGAGAAGGTAAACACCTGCACCACACCATACTCAACACATAATCCATCAAAACCTACACCAACTAAACCCACAAATAGTGACACAAAACACACACCTACATTCATGGAGGCTCTCAATAAATATCTTCCAAACAACAGAGACTTCCAAAGCTGAAATGCAAGCAACCACCACCCCCCAACACTACCCAAATGACACATAGCCCACAAAATCAGTGTGCCACTCAACCTCGCCCATAACGCAAAACAACATACCCAACACACTAGTCATAGGTGACTCTATAGTCAGGCACACTGATGTCCCTCTCACCAGGATAAACAAAGAGAAAGTTACTGTCAGCTGCCTGTCGGGTGCCAGGATCCGCCACAACGCAAGCACTCAGGTCACTCCACAAGTACAAATATGACTCTGTCATTGTCCATGTTGGTGTGATTGACCTGAAATGTACCTTCCTGGACTACATGAAAAGAGAGGAGGAGGAGCTCTCGCATCATGTAGGCCAGGTAGTTATGACCCTAGCCCTGAGTAGCATCCTGCCATCGCCCAAAATGATACAACAATACAAGGACAAAATAAGCAACTTCAATGATTGGCTAAGCTTCTGGTGTCATTCTATGGGGATCCTGTGTCTGTCTGCCTGGGAAAACATGATCAACAGGCCACGATGCTTTACCAGAGATGGCCTGCACCTGTCGCCCTTGGGATTTCGGACAATGGCTAAGGCTTCTGCCACCCTTATACTGCCTTTTAAGGCAAGGGTCAAACGACAAACTCAACACTGTAGCAGGTATAAGCAAGCAAAATCTGATGGTAATGCTACTCAGTGCTAGAAGTCTAAACCTCAAAATGCACTCACTCGAGGCACTCCTTAAAATGGAGAACACAGACATCTGTGCAGTGATGGAGACCTGGTTCAAGGCTCCAGAGAGCACCTCTGCATTACCACGCTACAATTCATACCACACCTTTCGGCCACATAACCTGGACCGAAATACTAAAGGAGGAGGTGTGTCCATATTCATTAAGGATATCCACACCTCCATGTTAGTTGCTCAACATAATGTATCCAAAATTATCCAAGTGCAACTAACACTGAGCAAGACTGCAATCCAGGTTGTAGCTTGATACAGATCCCCTGCCATGCCCCAGGATTCCCACTCCACGTTTCTTGATATACTGGGTAATGTTAAGGTACAGCATAATACCCTAATAATGGGCAATTTCAACTACCCCACCATCAACTGGAAAAACTACTCATGTACTAACTCATTTGCTCAACACTTTCTGGAATTCATAAATTCCAATGCCCTGGATCAGCTTGTCCATACCCCCACCAGGGGCAGCAATATCCTGGACCTGGTCATTACCAATATGGGCAACCGATGTTCCATGTCAGAGATCAACTCCTCGCTGGTCAGATCCGACCACAAGCTAAATCACCCTAGACATCAATATCCCGCCCCCACCCCCCATTAAGGAAACCACCATAAAAAACTTCTTCAAAGCCAACTTCATGCTTCTTAAGACTGAAGTGGCAAGCTTCACGACACCCATACAGATGGAAAATAGAGGTACGACTGCTGAATCCTATACAAATGCACTGTATAAGCACATACATGAGTGCATGGATCGTGCCATCTCCAACAGAACCAAGATGCTATCCTCCAAAAAAGGAAGCCAATCTGGTGGTCCCCTGCCCTAAACAAACTCTACAACAGAAAGAAGAAGTTGTTGCGAAAAAGAGTAAAATCACCTGACTGCAGCTGAGAAGCTGAGATCCCTCATAAAATCCTCCAAAGCTAGTTACGAAAATAAAATTGCCACTGATTCTAAAGACAACTACAAAGCATTCTACAGCTATGTCAAGAATCTCAATGATGACACTCGGATCTGCTCTGAGATACAGCACAATGGCACTAGATATACAGATCCAACTGATATTGCCAACATCCTGGCAGATAGGTTCAGTGCCAACTTCACCCCCCTCACCCCCCAAGGGCCCATCACTATACCGGAAGAATGCAAAGCCCCTGTAATCAAGGCTGCACAAGTAAAGACCATACTCTCCAAAGCCAAGAACACAGCATCCATGGGAACTGACAACATCCCAGGCTGCGTTCTGCACGAACTACAGAACGAACTGGCACCCCACCTAAGTACCATGTTCAATCATAACCTCACTTCAGGCTTTGTGCCTACTGAGTAGTGCACAGCGACGATTATCCCACTCCACAAAGGGGGCACCACCACAGACCCCGGGAACTACCCCCCCCCCCATTCGCCTGACGAGCCTGGTCTGCAAGGTCATGCAATGTATCATCTTGGAGTTTATAAACAAGGACATAGGTAACCTCCAAACTCTGAACCCACTCAGTTTAGGTTTGTAAAAGGTAGATCATGTCTCCTAAACCTTACTGACTTCTTTGAAGCAGTCGCCAGTGGACAAGGGTAAGGTGGTGCACACAGCCTATCTTGACCTCACCAAGGCTTTCAGTACCATCCCCCAACTCTGGAATTACAGATAAACTCACTAGACTGGGCATAAATACCTATGTCACAAGATGGGTGGCCAACTGGCTCACTGACAGAACCCACACAGTGAAAGTAGCAGACTCCAAATTCAATTTCAGACCAGTGAGAAGTGGAGTACCATGGGGCTCAGTCCTGGGTCCTCTTCTGTTTGGCATCTACTTATCAGAAGTCCAGGCTAATACAGCAGGTCTTTGGCTAATGAAGTTCGCAGATGACTGCAAACTAGGTGCCATAATAGAATCGTCTAATGATATGGACATTCTACAAAGGGGACTCACTGAGACTGATGCTTGGTGTCAAAGTCATGGCCTGAAGCTCAATGCCAAGAAGTGCATTGTCATTCCCTTTGGGAAAAACACTGTACCCATTAACTACCACATAGGCGGTAGCCTACTACACACTGAAAGTGTGATAAGAGACCCTGGGACACAGGTGGACAGTAGTCTCTCCTTTGATAATCACATCACCACAGTAGGCAGGAAATCCTTCTAAGTGGCACACTTCATCACAAAGGGGTTCAACTCCAGAAAAAAAGAGGTCATTGATCCTCTCTACTCATCCCTCATCAGACCCATTATAGAGTACAACGCCCCATTTGGCATGTACTTCGCAAGACATCTACAACTAGAAAGGCCACAGAAATACCTCAATAACAGGATTACCGGCCTCAAACAGGTGCCATATGCAGACCGTCTCAATAAACTCCCGCTCTACTCAGTCGCTTATCACTTACTCACAGGTGACCTCTGCCTAACATACAAAGCCATGTCAAACCCAGTTCTCTTAGACATGCTACACTTAAAGAAACCCCAGTCCCTCTGAGCCACACGCTCCAGGGACCTAAATCTTGCCACCACAATAAACAGAACATGCTGGAGGGATAGATTCCTGTCCCAGAGACTTCCCATGCTCTGGAACAAACTACCCATTCATGTCAAGCAAAGCTCCTCATTAGCCTTCTTTAAGAAAAATCTCGACAATTGGATGGGAAATAGGAAATTCACCCTAGGGATCACTTCTGTGGCTCTGCTAGACAGGGGCACAGGAAAATAACTTTCTTGGGTGGCTAAAGCCAAGGAACTTTTTTAGCTTGTATAGGCCTCAGTGCCGATAGCCTAGTACCTACCTATGAACCTATAAGGCTAAGTCATTATTACATAGCCTATACAGACATATAAATTCACTGTATGGTAATGTCTCCATTGTATGTGATGGATGTCAGCTCTCTGCTCTCAGATATAAATTCACACCCTCAAACTTTGGCTATATGGATGTCCTGTTACTAACACCACTAGTTATATCTAACATTACATCCAAGTATGACACTTTATTTATCTTTAAACCATCAAATTTAAGATGGAATCTATAACAATGTAATTCTTCCACAAATACTGTAACCTCACTCTCCCCACCCTCACAAAGGAAGATGAGGTCATCTATAAATCTATATTTCTTCACATATTGGTGCAAACATTTTGAACGACAGATGTATTCTACATTAAGCAAACCAATACTGAGATTCACAATGTTGGAGCAAAGGCTGCCCCCACTGCTGTTCCTTGTTTTTGATGAAATAGCTCCCCATTAAATTCAAAAAAGTTATTCAATAAACAAAAATGCACTAATTCAGTAACATACTCTGACTTCGGGCTACTGCCTAAATAAAATCTCAATGCTTCTATCCCAAAGTTATGTTGGATACTAGTGTAAAGATTCTGCACATCCAAAGTAACCTAATACATTTTGGGCTTCCATTGGATATGTTGTATTTTATCAAGAAAATCAGACAACCTTACTATGCGAAGGAAGTGACTGAACTTTAGGCAATAACTGAAAATACAGTAGTCGCCCTATCTTGTTAAGAAAATATTCATTTCCTGACACTATTGGATGACCTGGAGGATTCATTATATCTTCATGTATTTTGGGTAGACAATAGAATTGGGCCATTTTACAACCATCTACGTTAAATGTCTTCTTCACATATTTTTGTGTAAAATACCCCAGTCTCAACCCTTTATTTAACAAATCATAATACCTTCCCTATCGCTGCCCTATATACAGAAGAGGCTACTTTTTCATAAGTATGTTCATCATTCAAATGTTCAAAGCACATATTTGCATATTGAGAAAAGTGCATTATCACCAGTTTATTTCATTTGTCTGCCGGTTTGAATATCAGTTCATTTTTCTGACTCAGCAACAATAAAGCATGTGGCCATTGCCCTGGTTGAATGAGTCCGAATGGAACTGTCAGACTTCAAGCCCTTTGAAGAATAAATAAAGGAAATACAACTAGAAAGCCACTTGGATAAAGTAACTTTGGTAACTGGAAGGCCTTTCCTAGGTCCTGCGAATGCAACAAACAACTGCTTTGTCTTCGAAAACTCTCTGTTTCTATGTAAATAGAAATGCAACTGTAAAAACATCCAGCAGATGCAGAACATATTCCCTTTTGTTACTAAAACGAGGAAAGAAAACAGGTAACTGAATAACCCGATTAAGATTTGCTTGAGAGACAACTTTGGGCAAGAAGGAGGGGATGGTACGCAATAAGACTCTGTCCTTCTGAAAATTATAAACGGAGGGTTAGATGACACAGCTTGAAGGTCTGAAAACCATCTTGCTGATGCTATACCCAATAAAAATAGTCTTTTCCATGAAAGATACTGAACATCACAAGTTGCTGCAGGTTCAAAGGGAGGCTGAGTAATGAGATGCAAAACCAAATTTGAATCCCAAATGGGAGAACGGTCCTAGTTGCAGGTTTTAATAATAGGGTCTCCTTTAAGAATGCTTTGCAAAGTTTGTGGAAGTTCAAGGTGAAACTGTCAAATCCAATATGGAAATTTGAAATGGCTACTACCTGTACTTTAATGGTAGATGCCGCTACCCCATTATTGAAAAGATGGGCTAGAAAGTCCAATATGAAATGAAAAGTGGCTGTGATGGGATCCATGTTGCGTTGCTGTGCCCAAAAGACAAATCTCTTACATTTACTCTTATAAAGTTTCTGAGTTGATGGCTTATGGGATGACATCAAGATATGATGGACTGGGGAGGACAGCATAGGTTATCTGGTGATCAATGGAACTGGAGAAACCTGTCAGCATGAGATTGTAAAAGCTGGGATGTGTCATTTCTGTCAGATATGACAAAAGGCCTGGAGAAGGATCCAGAATCCAGGGTTCCTTCTGTAGATGAGGCCACAGGAAGGGAAACCAGATCTGTTGAAGCCAATATGGGGCAATTAGGACAACCGTCCTCTTCAACCGTTTGGCTTTCTGAAGGAACTTGAGGATCAATGGAATTGGGGAAAAGGCATACAAAAGTCTAGGGGGGCCAATAGTGCATCAAAGTGTCTCTCGGGGTTTGCCCCTGTGAAGGAGCTGCTGCATTTGTTATCGAGGACAGAGATGAAAAGATTGCAGCAAGGCTTGCCCCTTGTACGGAAAATATGATCCGCCACATTCTGACTGAGGGACCACTCATGCTGCATGGCCTGAAGAACATAACGTGCAGGTACTCTTTTGTTTCTGATCAGCCTTGCAGTCTGTCTCTTGACTGACTACTCTGGAAGGGGGGAGTTTGGCAGTCATCAGGTTCGTGTCTAACAGGGCTCCTATAAACTCTATGGTTTGAGTGGGTTCCAGATGAGATTTTTGGTGATTTATTGTTATGCCTAGTTCTGAGCAAAATTGAAGGAGAGAGTCTCTTGCGTCTATGAATAGATGCCTGGTTGGGGCGTAGATGAGCCAGTTGTCTAAGTATGGAAACACCCAGAATCCTTGTTGTCTCAGGTGAGCCACAACCACTGCCATACATTTGAATACTCTGGGTGCGATAGTGAAACCAAAGGGCAGCACTCTGAACTGGTAATGACTGGCTCCCAGCCGGTACCACAGGTATCTTCTGGAGCATCTATCCATTCTTATGTGGTAGTACGCATCCTGAACATCTAGAGAGTACATCCGATCATCCTTTTCCAGGAAGGGAAGTATGGATTGCACAGTAACCATTCCGAACTTGCTGTGATGGAATGATTTGTTCAAATTGCTGAGATTCAGCCTTGGTCTCCAGTCACCTGTTTTCTTTGGCACTAAAGAACCTTGAGTAAGTTCTGAATCCTCTCTGGTTTAGGGGTCCTCTTGGATGATTCTATTTTCTATCAGATTCAGAACTTGCGAGACTGCTTGATCTGTCTGACTAGGTGGAACATCTGGGATTTTTCTGTTGGGAAGAAGTTGTTGGGAGAAGGGAATTTGGTAACCCCTGGATACTATCCTCTGCACCCATACATTGGAAGTTATGTTTTGCCAGACTCTCCAGTGCAGAGATAGGTGACCCTCGACTGCCTCCAGAGGCAGACAATTGGGCCTCCTTTTAGGAGCGCTGAAAGGGTTTCCCAAAGAAAGGTTCCCAGGAACTTTGGTTCTGTGGGCCTCCTTTACTGCAAGGGCAACGTTGTCTATTGTTGTTCCCCCTCTGCCTCTTGGGGGGGGGACTCTCCACTTGTGTCCTGGTAAGACCCTTGAGACTTTTTAACCACATGTTTTCACTACCTCTCTGACTTTTAGGATAAGGTCTCTGAGGACTTGAAAAACGTATGCCCATGGCAGAAAGGGTTTTATCATCCTTCTCACACCTGGATAGCGTATCCTTCACTTTGGGCCCAAAAAGAGATGTGCCATCAAATGGAACAATGATGAATGAAGACTTGAAAGGCTCTGCAAAATTGCAAAGGTGCACCCTCATGGAAATGGAACCCACCTCTCTGCTCGTTCCTTCGACAGCGTGTACAGTCAACCTCATGGAAGAGTTGGCAACTGAATGGAAGGTGGCTAACTGGGAAGCTACCTTTTCTTTATCTCCCTCAGCTATTGCTCCTTGAAGGGTATCCGAGAGCTCCTTGATCAGATCCCTTTCTAACCTGGTGAAATGAGATAAGTAATTCAGCAAACGCAGGGCAAAAATTACTGAGGAAAAGACACGCTTCCCACATCTATCCATTGTTCTAGAATCTTTATTAGGAGGATGGATAGTAGAACTCTCTTTGGAAATTTCTTTCATGGTCGCTGCTGCCACAACCATAGCATCTACTGCAACCCTCTTAGTCCACAAAACCTTATCCAAAGGAGCGTTTAAGATCTTATTTGGTCTCTGGGGAACTGACTTGATGGATTCTGTGGTCTCCCATGCCTGCCATAAAATGAGGTCGATAAGCTCATTGGTGGACGGAGTCACCCAGGAGGTAGGACGGGTGGCGAAGGCAGCCAGGTACACTGACTCCTCGGGAAAGGGGTTGCTGGACTTCTGGTCACACTCTGCTTGAGAATTTCTATAATCTCCCAAAGGAAACATCTTTGGGAGGTGACCGTGAGGAACAGTCACCTTCATCAAGGTCAGTGTCTTCAGTGGCTGACTCCTCCATGGTGTTTAGGTGCTTCCTCTTGCATAGACTCTTCCGAGGAACCTCCTCAGTGGGATAGTCTGGGGAGGTGTCAGAAGAGTGGGGTATCCTTCAGCCTAGGTTCCTGCTGTTCCTGTGGAGTGAGATGGGATGAAGAAAAGTGCTGAATATCTGTCTGGGATAACGGATCCAAGGGGGTGACTTTGCTAGTGCAGTGGCAGCCATAGCCCTCTCCAAAGCTCCAAAGGCTGACCACTCCTGGAAGGATGAGGACGCCAGACCTGAGAAGCTATGCTTTCAGGATGGAGACTTTCATAGTCCAGAAGACAGCTCACTGAGGATAGAAGCTGGAGCCAAGCTCACTTTCGTCAAATCCCAAAGGACCAATGACTGCTACGTCGATCTGGAGGTCGACTGGACTCGAGGCTCGGGAAGCTCACTTTGGCTCCGGGAGCTCTCCAGCTCCAAAAAGGCCAATAAGCTCCGAGCTAAAGTCTGACCCTAGGAAGACAGCATTCAAGGATCTGAAGATACCAGACATATCGAATCCATGGGCTCCGAAACTTGCCGTGAAGTTGGATGAGGAGGAAATGGGGGAGTGGACATTTTGGATAGACATGGAGCCAAAAGGGCTGAGGTCAAAGGGGACACAGTGATACCCTGCACTCATAAGATCTTCTGCACTATCAATTTCACTTCTTCTGTAATACTCCTGGTCAAACAGGAGGACACAGCAGAAGGGGGATTTCAACCTCAACAGAGAGGGGGACCCTTGAAGGTACTGGGTCATATGATGGAGGGTACAATGTCCTTGGCAAAGTCAATATTGGTTTGAAAGGGCTAGACGTCGGATCCAACCCCAACAGATCCGACCCATCCTTGTTAGATGAGGTCAGAGCAGAAGAAGCAGTGAGAGTAGGAGGCTCCAATCGGATCTGAGATTCCACAGAAGAGGAAGATTTTGATTTCTTGGATTTCAGCTCCAAAATATTAGTCAGCACAGACGATGGTCTTTTCCGGGCCTTGTCAGAAGATTTGGAAGAAAACAATAAAACAGGACTTGAAAGAGCCAATTTAGTTTTAGGGGAAGAAGTTGCTCCAGAAATGACTTCAAAGGCTGAAGGCAACATTCCTCTTAAAATGAGCTTATTCCTTCTGTCTATCAAAGGTTGGTTATTGAAGGAGTGGCATATGGCACAGTCCTCCTGAAAATGCAAAGGCCCAAGACAAGTACACGCATGAAAAATGCAAGTCACTGAACGGGATCTTATGCCTGCACTTGGTGCACTTCTTGTAGCCCGTTAGTTTCTCTTGTTTCTCCACCATAATAGAGGAGAAGAGATACAACACACACACACACACACACACACACACACACACACACACACACACACACACACACACACGAAGTGTTTGTTTGTTTTTTTTTTTGTTTTTTTTTAATAGAAAAGGGGAAGGAAAACCCTACTAATGATAGTAGGGAAGAAATACCTCACATGTAAAAGTAACCTCTGAAAAATTGTTTACTGGCGGAAAGGAAGGGGAGGAAGTAAAGGCAAGATAAATAATAGAAGCAATCAACTAGTGGAACAGAGCAACAGATAGAAAAAGGATTAAAAAAAAGAAGTCATGTGCTCACCATAATGTTCCATGTTTGTTGTCCATCTCGTCATTCATTCTTACAATAATGGGTTCGGCCGAATACTTAGCTGAAAGTCTCAAACCTGGCTCATGGCAAGAAGGTTTCCCACAATGCACTGGTGTAATTCCCCAGATCCTGTTTGCTGCTACTACTGAATGAAATGTACACTATATACATATTTACAAAAAAAAAAAATATATACATATATATATATATATATATATATATGTATATATATCAATATACACAAATATCTATTATATCCAATAGAAGGAGAAACAAACTGAAACCAAGATGTAAGAATGAACGTCGAGATGGACAAAGTACAGTTTTGTACCTACCATAAATGTAGATGTTCGAGTGTTCACCCTGCTGCAGTCATCACACTTGGGTTATCCTGCCGTCAGGCGGTCCCGCAGTCGGCCCGAATTCCAAAGTCTTGGTCTGGCGTCGGTTGCTGTCGCTTCTTCCCTGATGTCAGTGCACCAGGGGTATATAAGATGCATCCGACACCATTTTCTTCAGTTTTTCTTGCCCCAGATGTCAGGTGCCCCCAAAAGGTAGGCAAAAAAAAAAAAAATATATATATATATATATATATATATATATATATATATATATATACATATGGCTATATGAAAACAAAACAAAACCCTTAGGTACAAGCAAATACACCACAGAGGTAGAATAGGATAAAGTGGTAGAGATAAGTTCAGCTAGTTCAGAGGGGATGAAGGGAGGGTAACCTGGACTGCAGCAGGGTGAACACTCGAACATCTACATTTATGGTAGGTACAAAACTGTACTATGTTCATCGTGTTACCCTGCTGCAGTCATCACACTTGGGTTGAATCCCAAAGCTAAGGAGGGGAGGCGGAGTCAAACAGGGTTAGAAGAAGCTAGTAGGCCCTGCAAAACTGCAGTGGCAAAACCAGCTCTAGTCTTAGAGTAAAGAGGTAAGTGATAGTGTTTGGTGAAGGTGTGCACTGAACTCCAAGTAGCAGCTTCCAGAATATCCTTGGTTGGCACTCCCCTGAGAAAGGCTGCTGATGTAGCTGTAGCCCTGGTGGAGTGGGACCTAATGTTAGCAGGTACTGGTTTCCCATGATGTGTGTAGCAGAAACGTATGCAATGTCCTATCCATTTAGAAATGGTCTGTTTTGAGATAGCTTTTCCTTGTGATCCTGTAGCATAGGCTACAAAGAGCTGGTCAGTTTTTCTGAAAGCCTTAGTTTTATCCAAGTAGTAACGTAACTGCCTGTGAATGTCCAAAGAGTGCAGGAGTCTTTCTCCTTTGTTCTGGGGATTTGGAAAGAAGGTGCGCAAGTGAATGGTTTAGTTTAGGGCCACACTGGATACCACCTTTGGCATAAAGGAAGGATTAGTTCATAGAGAAACTCTGTCTTGATGAAAAATGAGGAAAGGTTCCACTGCCATTAGTGCCTGTAGCTCTGAGACTCTTCTAGCTGAGGTTATTGCTAGTAGTAGGGCAGTTTTCCATGAAAGAAATTTTAAATCAGTTGAAAAAGCTGGTTCAAAGGGTGGCAGTGTAAGTTTTTCCAGGACAAAGTTGAGATCCCAAGTAGGTGCTGAAGCTCTCCTTGGCGGTCTTAAGTTCTTAGCCCCTCTGAGGTACTGTCTTAGGAGTGGATGTGAAAATAAAGGAGGATCTGTGCTGTAATGAGCTGAAATTGCTGAGGCGTGGATCTTAATAGATGAAAAGGAAAGTCCTTTGTGTAACATCTCAGTTAAATATTGTAGAATCTGAGGAATGTTCGACTCCAGGGGATTTAGGCCTTTAGCCTGGTTCCAGGCGCAAAATCTTTTCCATTTATCTGAGTAGGTTTTCCTGGTGCTGGGTCTCCTGGCCTCCAAAATGACATCCATAACAGCTTTGGATAAAGGTGTTGGCTGGTTGTTTAGGTAATTTGCCATGCAGCCAGGTTTAAAGTCTTGAGCTGGCTGTGTAGAATCAGATTGTCTCGCTGGGTGAGCAGGTGAGGAATTTGTGGCAAAATCCATGGAGGGCCCTGGGCCATGTTCCTTAAAATTGGATACCAATGTTGGCATGGCCAGTCTGGTGCAACGAGAATCATTTGTGGCCTCTCTAATCTGACTTTCAGCAGTATCTTTGCTAGAAGAGGCAGTGGAGGGAAGGCATACACTGTTAATGTTTTCCAACTGAATGAGAGGGCGTCCACTTTCCAAGCTAGTGAATGGAAGGTCTTTGTGCAAAATTTTTGCAGTTGGTGGTTGTGGGGGCTTGCAAACAGGTCTATGTCTGGGCGTCCCCATTTTTGAGCTATCATTGCAAATACTAGTGGATCTAGTTTCCATTCGTGTGGATCCATGATGTTTCTGCTTAGGTCATCTGCCAATGTGTTTTTCTTTCCTGGCAGGAATTGTGCTTCTAATTGAACCTGGTAAGACAGTGCAGTGTTCCACAAGGTCATTGCTTGCCTGCATAGAGGTTAGGAATATGTGCCCCCTTGCTTGTTTATGTACCACATAACTGTGGTATTGTCTGTCCTTATTAGTAGTTGTCCTGGGTGTAGAAGGTCCTTGAAAGCTGTTAGGGCATTCTGCACTGCTAGCATTTCTTTTTGATTGATATGCAGGTGTCTCTGATCTGTAGTCCATTTGCCCTGAATGCACTGTCCTGCCATGTGTGCTCCCCAGGCACAGTCCGATGCATCTGTTGTCATAGTTTGCCTGGCTGTGGGTAAGGTGAAAGGCTGACCCTTGTTGAGGTGACATACTTATGCCCACCATAGAAACTCCTGTTGAAGGCAGGGAAAGAGTGGAATCATTGTTTCCAAGCTGTGGCTGTGCTCAGTCCATACACTTTTCAGGTACCATTGTAATTTCCTCATATGCAGTTTTGCAAATGGTATTAGTAGTATGCAAGATGCCATGAATCCCAAGGCCTGCAGAATTTTTCTTGCAGGGAGTTGGGTCTTTGTTGCCATTATTTTGAAATATTGAAACAGCTGTCGTTATTTGTCTGGCATGAGATAAGCCATCTGGGCCGTTGTATTCAAGCTGGCACCCAGGAATATTATGTTTTGTGAGGGCACTAGTTTTGATTTATTTTCGTTTACTGTGTACCCTAGGCAACTTAGAAAGTGTTTGACAAATGCCAGATGCTGTAAAAGAATGTCCTTGCTTTCTGCTTGAATAAGACAGTCGTCCAGGTATGGGTATATTTGAATTCCTCTTTGTCTGCAGTATGCAATTACTGGTTCCAGGCATTTTGTGAAGACCCTGGGCGCAGTAGATAAGCCAAAGGGCAGTGCAGAGAATTGATAATGCATTGAACCTGCAATGAAGTGGAGGTATCTTCTGCAATTTTGTCTGATAGGGACACGCTAGTATGCCTCCTTGAGGTCCAAAGTGACTAGCCAAGCATTCTTGCCCAGCATGGGAAGAAGCTGCTGTACTGTTGGCATCTTGAATTTTGGCACTTGCAGATAGGTGTTCAGAATTGAAAGATCCAGAATGGGTCTCCATGCTTTGTCCTTTCTTGGAACTAGGAAAAGTCTTGAGTAAAATCCTTGTCCTTGCTCCTGTGTAGGTACCTGTTGAATGGCTCTCATGTTCATGAGAGCTGTAATTTGTTTTTGTGCCTCTGCCCATTGATTTGGTGGCAGGTTTGGCATTCCTTTGATCCTTGGTAAGGTATGAAAGTGGAATCTGTATCCTTGAGAGACAATGATGTGCCAGTTGTCTGCAAAAAATGCTAGGTTTCCTCCCAAGGGTGTTGCCAGGAGAGATTTGCTTGGTAGTTTGAGGATAGAGTTATTGTGTCTGCCTTCTGCTAGCTTAGGGCCTGTCTTCTCCTCCTTTCTGAGTAGCAGAACCCCATTGGCGAGGTTTGTAAGGGCCCTGTGACTGACCTCTGCCCCTTGGGTGTCTGTATTTGCCCCGCTGTGATCTTTCTGAAGCTGGAAAGGACCATTTTTTTGTTGGCCAATTTCTGCTGAAGCGAGGGGGTCGTACTTGCAAGAAATCCTTGACCGTTTGCAGTGATTTAGCCTTATCCTCCATTTTCTTTAAAACCTCTTCTGCTTTGACACCAAATAATACATCTTGTTGTAAAGGTGCATCTAATAATTTTGCTTTAACATGGTCAGGGAGGGTTTGCTCTTTTAACCAAGCATGTCTACGAATGACAGAGCCAGTAACAGCTGCTCTACAGGAAGCTTCCAATGAATCAAATCCGCATTGTAAAGTATGCTTGCCCACCTGTTCAGCTGCATGCAACAGATCCTGCATTTCCTTGAATTCAGGCTGTTCTGAATGTGTGCTTACATTTTGTTTTAACTGAGACATCAGGAATTGTTGATATTTCATCATGTGAAACTGGCAATTCAATGCTCTCATAGCCAGAGTTGCAGAGGTGTATACTTTCTTTCCCCATCTATCTAGGGCTCTGGAATCTCTTTCAGAGGGCACCGGATTTTTAGCCATAGAAGCTTTTGCTCCCTTAGGACCCTGGGATATGGTTTCTGGGTCAGCTATAGGGCTTTTATAAAGGAATTTGTGTGAGTCAGGTACTCTGTAGTATCTGTCTGGTTTGGCTGGAGCAGGAGGTAGAGAGTCTGGATTTAAACTAGACTCCAAGTAGACATCATCCACAATATCTAAAACAGGAGGGATAGCAAGAGGTCTGTGCTGGGGTAATAAAAGGAACTCTCTGAGCCTTTTCTTAGAATCTAAGTAATCCTGGCCTTCCCAGTGGAAATGTTCCCTCATGGTATGTAATGTTTCCCCAAAGGAGTAGTCTTCAGGAGGAGATGCTGAGGGAATACAGTCTTCAGCATCAGAATCCTCATAAGGTGGAAAAGTGTAATCCTGTTCCTTAGAAGAATTTGAGGAGAGAGAAACCTGGTCAGAGGATGCATAATCCTCCTCTTGTCTTGGTCTTTTATCAGGAGGAGGATGGGAACCCCTGATAAGGGTAATTAAATCTTCAGCCATCTTAAGCATCTGTTTCTTAGGCATGGGGCCTTGACCTGTAGACTGATGAACAGTTTTCTTAGGTTTTAAAGGAGTTTTAAGCTTAGCATAAGATTTAATGGTGAGTGTAGTCGGTCTGAAGACACCTTCTGCAACGGAAGGTGTTTCCTCTGCACCGGTGTCTAATTCTACTCCGGTGTCGGTAGATGGCTGCGTCAGCCTAGTAGACTCTGCCTGGGAGTCGGCAGCTGTCTGGGGTTCCAGGTCTGCGGTCGTCAGGGGCTGCGTAGGCGCCTCACTGAAAACCGGAGAACCGGCGACAGGCCCAGCTGAGGCCTTGGGGTCTGGCTTATTTTTAGGCTGCCTGTCCTTATCTTTGCATTTTTTATGAATTGCGGTCATTGGCTGCTCCGACGGCATGATATAATTAAATTTCCTACCAAAGTGATGCCGTGCGAAGTCAAAACGGCATTTGATAGTGCGTTTATTAAACCTAGCGCAAAACCGACAACCTGTGACGTCGTGGTCTGGGCCTAGGCAAGGAATACAATAGGAATGGAAGTCCTTATGAGGTATTTGCTTCCCACAAGAAATGCAATTGTTAACTTTTTCTGACATCGGACTGAGGCAAGAAAATGTTCCCCAACGGGGTACTTAGCTTTATTGAAGACTTCGGACTGAAATTCAAATTGAAAATCTCAGGTGTCGGCCGACCGGCACTTGCGAACTGCTTCTGCTTCGGGCACCGCGCGGAAAGCAAGACTGAAGAAAATGGCGTTGGATGCCTCTTATATACTCCTGGCGCACCGACGTCAGGGAAGAAGCGACAGCAACCGACGCCGGACCAAGACTTTGGAATTCGGGCCTACTGCGGGACTGCCTGACATAGGATAACCCAAGTGTGATGACTGCAGCAGGGTAACACGATGAACATCAAACATGGAACATTATGGTGAGTACATAACTTCTTTATGTTATGTTGTCCTATCTCGCCTTCATTCTTACAATGATGGGACAGCGTCCCTAGCACCTTTACCTGGGGTGGCTCACGGGAGTACACCTTTAAGCACCGTGGAACCAAAGGCCCTGTCCCTGGAGGCCAAATCCACTTTGCAATGCGCGATAAAAGTATGTGGAGTGGTCCAAGTAGCTGCTGCACAATTATCCATGGGAATTCTGGCTTGAAAGGCAGATGACGTAGCCATTGCTCTAGTGGAATGAGCCTTCACTTTGAAAGGTAAATCTCTGTGTTTTGAGGTATAGATGAATGGAATACAGTAACAATTGGAAAGAGTAGTTTTAGAAACTGAGCTACCCTTTTTCGCATCAGAGAATGATATGAATAATTGGCCATATTTTCTAAAATCTTTGGTCCTATGCAAATAGAATCTGAGTTGTTTATGCATGTCTAGTTGATGTAATTTGTATTCTGCCTTGTTGCTATGATTAGGAAAGAACACTGGAAGCTCTACAGATTGATTTATGTTATTTGGAGAAGAGACTTTGGGTAGGAAAGATGGATTATTTCGCAAGGATACCCTATCCTTATGAAAAATCAAATATGGCGGTTTAATAGAAAGAGCTTGCAACTCTGATATTCTTCTAGCAAATGTTATAGCCACTAGAAACAAGGTCTTCCAGGAAAGGAACTTGAGGTCTGACAATGATGAGGGCTCAAAAGGTGGTAACGTGAGATGAGGCAGAACAAAATTTAAATCCCAAGGAGAAAGGGGTTCCTTAAAGGGTGGTCTTAATAAGGAGGCACCTTCTACACAACCTGTGCGACATTAAGTTGGAGATTGGTACCAATGTGGAAATTTGATATTTCAGCGAGTTGAATCCTGATTGTTGCTGCAGCTGAACCTTGCTGGAAGAGTTCCGCCAAAAATTCCAAAATAGAATGGATAGGTGCAGAAAAGGGATCAATGTTCCTGTTTTGAGCCCAAAAAGAAAACCTTTTCCATTTTCTAGAATACAGTTTTCTAGTGGAAGCTTTATGAGAGGACGTTAAAAAATGTTTATCTATAGGAGTAAAAATTGTGAAGCCTGACTAAATTGGGAAGTGGAGCAGCCAAGCTGTCAATTTTAGGGTGTGGAGAGAAGGATGAAGCTCCCCTGACATATGAGTCAGCAGATCTGGAACTGGGTCCAGAGTCCAAGGCTCCTCCTGAAGATGAGGCCAAAGCAAGGGGAACCAAACTTGGTGAGGCCAGTAAGGAGCAATGAGAATCATCCTGCTTCCCGAGTACTGTGCTTTATGAATGACTCTGGGTATAAGAGGAAACGGAGGAAAAGCATACAGAAGTACAGAAGGCCAATCGTGAGCAAGTGCGTCTCTCGGTGTCTCCCCCAGAGGGGGGATTAGGGTAAAGTAGTTGCTTCACTTGGCATTCATGGGAGTAACAAAGAGATCACAGCAAGGCAGACCCCATGTTTGGAAAATCATTTCCGCTACAATTGGATTGCAAGACCACTCGTGAGGCTTTAAAATTGCTCTGCTCAGCTTGTCTGCTATCACGTTGGACTTCCCCGGAATGTGCATTGCTATTAGAAAGCGCTGGGAAGAAACTGCCCATTGCCAAACTCTTAGGGCCTCTCGACAAAGTGGGTAAGATCTGGTTCCCCCCTGCTTGTTTAAGTACCAAACCACAGACATATTGTCTAAATGTATCACAACTGTCCCTAGAGGGAGAGAGCTGTGAAGTGCCTGCAATGCAAGAAGCACTGCTCTCATCTCTAGGACATTTATATGCAAGTGAGCCTCGTGTTCTTGCCATGTACCTTGGACTGTTCTTCCCAGATAATGCCCCCCCACCCTATCTGGGAAGCGTCCATGGTCACCGTAGCTATGGGTTGTTGTAGTTGTAGAACAAAGGGTCTCCCTATGGTCACATAAGTGGAGTGTATCCACCATCTTAAGTCGTTCTTACATGATTCCGTTACTCTTTTCAGGTGAGACATAGGAAGCTCTTGAAGTGACCATTGGGAGAACAACAGCCACTGAAGGATCCTCATGTGCATTCTGGCAAAAGG
Source organism: Protopterus annectens (assembly GCF_019279795.1). Classification (NCBI taxonomy): domain Eukaryota; kingdom Metazoa; phylum Chordata; order Ceratodontiformes; family Protopteridae; genus Protopterus; species Protopterus annectens. The sequence goes on from NC_056737.1 coordinate 1,846,871,840, forward strand.
GACCAGTGCAATTGTGGAAGCCATTGTTCCTAGTAATCTTAGAATTATATTTGGTTTCACTTTGGTCTAGGGAAGGAGGTGAAGTATCTGCTGTTTGAGTGCTACAACTCTTTCTGCTGGAAGACGTGCTACCATAGAGAAGGTGTCTAGATCTGCACCTATAAATGTAATATGCTGACAGGGCAACAAGGCAGAATTTTGAAAGTTGACTGTAATACCCAGCTGATTGCAAATGTCCAAAGTTAGATCCCTGGCTTCTTGGAGTAGATGCTTGGTGGTGGCAGATAGGAGCCAGTTGTAGGGAAACACTCGGAATCCTAGACACCTCAGGTGAGCAGTGACTACTGCCATGCATTTGGTGAACAGTTTGGAGTCTGTAGTGAGACCAAAGGGCAGAGCTCGGAACTGGTAATGACTGGCTCCCAGCCGGAAGCGTAAGTACCTTCTTGATGTCCTGTCCATTTTTATGTGGTAGTAAGCATCTTGAAGGTCTATCGAACTCATCCAATCGTCTTTCCCTAAAAAGGGAAGTATAGACTGCAGTGTCACCATTCAGAACTTTGACTTCTTGACAGATTTGTTTAATTTGTTAGGTCTAATATGGGCCTCCCGTCTCCTGTTCTTTTTAGCACCAAAAAGAATCTTGAGTAAGTTCCGAATCCTATTTGGTCTGCAGGGACTTCTTGGATGACTCTTTTGTGCAGCAACTTTTGAATCTCTATAGTTGCTTGCTCCCTTAGATTGGGTGGAACATCTGGGATTGTTCTGGTCTGTGGAACAGGATTGGAAAATGGGATGGAGTATCCTCTGGATATTATTTTTAGTACCCATTTGTCTCTTGTGATAGTTTGCCAGGCTTCTGGGTACATGGATAAACGTCCCCCGACTGCCTCTAGAAGACAGCAGTCGGGCCTCCTTTCAGGCACGCTGATAAGGGTGTCCGTGAAAGAAATCATGATCATACTGGTTCTGGGGGCCCACTCTGCCTCTGGGGCAACGTCTGCCATTATTGCTTCCCCCTCTGCTCCTGGGGAAGGAATCACCCTGTGCGTCCTGGAAAACTTTCTGGGATCTTTTGAACTACATTTTCCCACTCTTCTGGCCTTTAGGACAAAGTCTTGAAGGTACAGAAGAATGTACTCCAATGGCAGACAGAGTTTTTCCTTCCTGCTCCCAACCGGGTTAGAGTGTCTTTTACTTTGGGTCCAAAAAGTCAGGAACCATCAAAAGGGGCATTAGTAAAAGACTTAAAGGGCAAAATTGTACAAGCGCACCCAGGAGTGCATCCTAAGGGACTCTCTGGAACCCGCTGCCCTACTCGCTCCATCTGCTGCATAGGATATGAGCCTCATGGAGGAGTTGACAATGGAATTTAAGGTGGACAACTGGGAGGAGACCTTCTCATTCACTCCCGCAGCTAATGTACCTTGTAGCTATCTCCTAGCTCTTTCAGGAGATCTCTTTGTAGCCTTGTAAAGTGAGATAGGTAGTTCAGCGATCGTAGTGAGAATGTCACTGATGAAATGACATGCTTCCTTTATCTGTCCATCATTCGAGAGTCTTTATTCGGAGGATGAACAGATGAGGAAGTCTCTGAAAGTTCCTTCTTTGTGGCTGCTGCCACCACCATATCATCTACAGGTACCCCCTTAGTGAGGAAATCCTTTCCCGAAGGAGCTGACAAAAATTTGTTTGGCCTCCGAGGGACTGGTTCCATTATGTCAGGTGACTCCCACGCTTTTCGACTAACCTGGTCCAGTAGCTCATCAAAAGGCAGAGACACCCAGGAGGCTGAAGGTTGAGACCCAAAAGCCTTCAGGTACACTGACTCCTCATCAGAAGGGATGGCGGTCTGCTAGCCGCCTCTCTGCTTCAGGATCTCTAGAATATCTGCAAATGAGATATCAGATGACGAATGTGGGGACCCTTCCGACTCATCGAGGTCAGTGTCTGAAGTGACTGACTTAACTGGGGAGTCTACGTGCTTCCTCTTGCAAGTTCTCTTCCAAGGTGGCTCCTCAGAAGGATATTCTGGGGAGGCCTCGGAGGAGAGGGGTTTGCCCAGTGGGAGATCCTGAGGCTCTGGATCTCTGCTGTCCTGTGGAATGTGTGGTGCCAAGACAGTAGCCGGTGCCTTAGGGGGACGAGTGCTAGTATCCTTTTGTGGTGCTGAATGGGTAGACAACACACTCCTCATCAGCTCAAAGGCGGATCACACCAGCTCCAAAGACTCCCTTGGCTCCGAGGAGACAGAGGAAGGCACCGGAACCAACAAGATCGGACCCGAGGTAGATGTGGGAGTCAAGCTAACCCAGGCTGATGCTCCGAGGGGTAGACTTGGCACCAAAGAAGATTGGGGCCGAGAATCCCTCTCGGGACCAACCAGGGAACCCCGGCTCCCAGACTCTCTGGACGGCACCAAGAGAGAGTTGGAGCAGAAGTCGGCTCCATGAACAGCAAAGGGGGTCTCGGAACCGATGGCTCCACAGTAAGTGGTACCAAGCACTCTAGCTCCGAAGGTCCAGCTTGGCTCGGAGGAGGAACAACAGTGGATATAATTGGTGCAGTAGGCTCCAAGACCAAATGGGTGGAGCCGAAAATAATTTAGTCAGCGCCGGTGACATCATGAGTCTGCGCACCAACTGTTCCACGTCATCGTCTGATAAGCTCCTGGTGGACGTGGAAGACAGGGATGGAGAACAAGACCTGTGCAGAATTGGAGATCTCAGTGTTGGAGAAACCGGAGAAATATCCATGGACCAGCTCTGAGTAGAGGTATCTTGTGGCTCCGAGGATTTTGGAGCCGAAGTACCAGGCTTGTCAACTAATATGACCTCCGATGGCTCCGAGGGCTGTGGAGCCGAGAAGGTAGTGGCCTTAGAGATTTTTGGTAGTTTGACTGGTGGCTCCGACTGAGCCGATGTTGCAGGTGAGTATCTTTTCTGGGATTTTTTTCCTTTTTGGAAGAAGGAGAAAAAGAAGAGGAAGAAGAACAATGGATAGCCTCCTCAAAAGTTGGCTTTAAGAGCCCTTTCAGGATCAGTTTGGTTTCCTCCTTTCTTGAAGTACCCTTGCACTGAAAGAATGACAAAAGGTACAGTCTTCTTGTAGGTGAATAGCACCAAGGCAATAAACACATATAATATGTCCATCTGTGATGGACATTTTTTGTGAGCACTTCTGGCATTTTTTAAAACACGAAGGCTTATGTTCCCTCTCTTTTGGGTCTTTGGACATAAGTAAGATACAACAACAAGAAAATTTACCTATTGAACTGTTAAAGTTACACTGAATAGTAACTACGGAAAACACGGGGAAACAGACAACCAGGGAGAAAGAATAAGGCCTGTAACTCAACCGGTCCTATTTTCCAGACAAGACAACAATTAACTACAAGCCCTCTAACTTAAACGGGCAAATAGCTCTCAAATTTAAATGAGCTACTAATAAACTAAACAGCCAGAAACAACAACCACTACAAAGGATACAAGTAGGCCTACAATGCAACGGCAAAAGCTGCGCCAAAGGGGATAAAACTATAATGATTTAACTGTAATGCAATAAAATGCACAACTATTTAAATATAACTAAATTGTAAGCTATCTATTACCAAATATAACAGTACTGAGGAAAAATAAGAGAAAATTTCTCGCAACTTAGCCACGGCCAAGATGAGCACATCCAACCTCGTAAAGTGGCAAACGAGATCTGGGGAATTACATCACTGCATTGTGGGATACCTTCTTGCCACAAGCCTTTCAGCTAAGTTCGGCTGAGTCGGAGCCAAGATTCAGCTCCAAACCCATCACTGTATGAATGAAGGCGAGATAGAACATAATAAGAAGTTATGTACTCACCATAACGTTCCATCTGAGTAGATAAACTTAATTTGTCAGCAACCTGTGGGTATCGGATCCGACTTCGGATCCGAGCCGGCAGTTTTCAACAGCTTAGATCCGAGCTCCTAGCTCCTCCCCCTACCCATAAACCCCTGCCAACCCTGACTGACCTCAGATCAAGTTTGCCCCCAAGCAGCAACTGCTACAGATTTATCAATTTCCAAGATTATCTCTGAAGACAACAAATGTGAGCAATCGAAGGTCAGGGGGAAGGAGGGGGGGGGCGGCTGCTGACAAATGAAGTTTATCTACTCAGATGGAACGTTATGGTGAGTACATAACTTCTTAATCTGAAGTAGCTAACTTCATTTGTGCAGCAACCTGTGGGACAGAGTCCCCAGCTACCTGAATCTTGGGCGGCCATCATGGAAGGATGTTCCGGAGCACTGCAGAGCCAAAGGTTGCTTTCCCTCTGGAGATAATATCCAGCTTATAATGGTTGATAAAGGTATGAGATGAGGCCCAAGTGGCAGCTGAGCAAATATCATCTAAAGGAACCCTGGATCTAAAAGCAGCAGAGGTAGACATAGATCGGGTAGAATGGGCACGGACTCCCTGAGGCACGGGCCTACCAGAACTTTTATAAGCCAAAAGAATACATTGCGAGATCCATCGAGACAACGTAACTTTGGATACCGATTTACCCAAATTCATTTTGGCAAAGGAGACGAACAACTTGTCCGATTGCCTATGACCAGATGTCCTGTGAATATAGAATCGAAGTTGTCTATGCACATCCAACGAGTGTAATTTGTATTCTCCTTTGTTGTGATAGTTGGGAAAGAAGACTGGCAGATTAATGGACTGGTTGATATTAGATTCGGAAGCAACCTTAGGGAGAAAGGAGGGATTGGTCCTGAGACAGACTCTATCCTTGTGGAAGGTTAGATATGGGGGTTTGACACAAAGGGCCTGAATTTCAGAAACTCTTCTAGCAGAGGTGATGGCAACGAGAAAGGCCATCTTCCAAGACAAATACTTGAGTTCCACTGAAGCTGCAGGCTCAACGGGGGGAGCTGTCAAAGCCTGAAGCACTAACGACAAATCCCACGGAGGTATCACTTCCTTTACTGGAGGTCTGAGCAGGAAGGTCTTGCACAGCTTAGAAGTGATCAAGGGACGCAGATCATGTCCGACATGGTAATGAGAGATAGCTGCTAGTTGAACCTTGACAGTGGAACAGATAGCTCCCTGGTGAAATAATCCTGATATAAGTCTAGCACTGCAGGTAAAGAAGCTGTGAAGGGATCCAAGTTTTGACGTTCTGCCAAGATAGAGAAACGTCTCCATTTGCTGCTGTAAACCTTCCTAGTAGAAGGCTTGTGGGCTGCAACTAGAATAGCTTTGACTGGGGAAGAGATGCCGGGAGTCCTGGCTAGGAGTGGAACTGGAGGAGCCAAGCTGTGAGCTTGAGGCTGTCTAGGTTCGGGGTCGGGAGACCCAGAGGGTGGGAGATCAGATCCGGGAGGGGATCTAGAATCCAAGGAGGATTCACCAGATGAGACCAAAGGTAAGGAAACCAGGTTTGACGAGGCCAGAATGTGGCAATGAGGATAATCCTGCTCCCCAACCAGCTGGCTTTCTGTAGAAGCTTTAGCATCAGGGGGAGAGGTGGATAAGCATAAAGCAGACCGGGAGGCCAAACATACACCACAGCGTCTCTCTGGGATTCCCCGACTTGGGGAATTAAAGCGAAATAGCTGTTGCATTTGGTGTTTGAAGGAGAGGCGAAAAGATCGCAACAGGGCTGCCCCCATTTGGCAAAAATCTGAATCGCTACGTGTGGATTGAGAGACCACTCGTAAGGGGAAAGGATGGTGTGACTGAGTTTGTCCGCCAGGATGTTGGACCGTCCCGGAATGTGCGTTGCAATGAGAAAACGGTTGGTGGAGATCGCCCATTCCCACACTCTCATGGTCTCTCGACAGAGCAGGTAAGACCTGGTTCCCCCTTGTTTGTTGATGTACCAGACAACCGACATGTTGTCCATCTGGATCACAATTGTCTCTACAGGAATAAGGTCCTGAAGTGCTTGCAACGCTAACAGCACTGCCCTCATCTCTAGGACAATGATATGCAAAGAGGTCTCCGCATCGTTCCACGTGCCTTGGACAGTCCTGCCCGAAGAGTGCCCCCCCACCAGAGGCGAGAGGCGTCCGTGGTCACCGTGGCCAGGGGAGGGGCCATAGAGAAGGGGCGTCCCATGTGGAGATCCGGAGATTGCAGCCACCACACGAGAGCCCTCTTGCAAGCCCTGCTGAGGGAAATGGGATGGCTCAGCGGGTAGTGAAGAAAAGACCACTGGACTTGGAGGGTCCACTGTAAGACCCTCATGTTCAGACGTGCCATAGGTAACAAGTTGATTGTCGCTGCCATTGAGCCTAGAGCCCTCAGGACCAATTCTGCCGGAGGAGATGAAGATAGAAGGATGGCCCCGCACATGAAACCTCAGGGTTCGAAGTCTCTCTGGGGTTAAGAAGGCTACAAGATTGATTGTGTTTAACCTGGCCCCGATGAAATCTATGACTCGGGTCGGGGTGAGAGCAGATTTGTCCATATTTATTGTGATCCCTAGCCAGGGAGCAAGGCGAAGAAAATAATCCCTGGCTGTACAGAGTAGATGTCTTGTCGAGGTGGTCAGGAGCCAGTCGTCCAGGTACGGGAAAACCTGTATTCCCTGGAGCCTCAGGTGGGTTGCTATCACTGCTAACACTTTGGTAAACACCCTGGGGGCCGAGGTGAGACCAAAGGGGAGAGCCCTGAATTGGTAATGACTGGCCCCTAGCCGGAAGCAGAGAAACCTCCTGGATCGTCTGTCCATTAGAATATGATAGTATGCATCCTTGAGGTCTATCGAGCACATCCAATCATTCTCCCGTAATAGGGGGAGAATAGATTGAAGAGTGACCATCTGGATCTTTTCTTTGGTTACTGACAGGTTCAAAAGGGAGAGATCGAGGATTGGTCTTATGTCCCCCGTCTTTTTTGGCACCAAAAAGAACCTAGAGTAAAAACCCGATCCGAGCTGGTCTGGGGGGATGTGTTGGATGGCTCTTTTTTCTAGGAGCTGCCGGATTTCTGCAGCTGCGACCTCCCTCTGATCGGGTGGGACATCAGGGAGCTGTTTGGGGAAGAGAAGAGGGCAAGAGATGGGGATCTGGTAACCTCTGGATATGATTCGAAGCACCCAGCGGTCTGTTGTGATGGACGCCCAAGCTGCCAGGTGCCTCGAGAAACACCCCTAACTAGTGCTAACACTTTGGTAAACACCCTGGGGGCCGAGGTGAGACCAAAGGGGAGAGCCCTGAATTGGTAATGACTGGCCCCTAGCCGGAAGCAGAGAAACCTCCTGGATCATCTGTCCATTAGAATATGATAGTATGCATCCTTGAGGTCTATCGAGCACATCCAATCGTTCTCCCGTAATAGGGGGAGAATAGATTGAAGAGTGACCATCTGGATCTTTTCTTTGGTTACTGACAGGTTCAAAAGGGAGAGATCGAGGATTGGTCTTATGTCCCCCGTCTTTTTTGGCACCAAAAAGAACCTAGAGTAAAAACCCGATCAGAGCTGGTCTGGGGGGATGTGTTGGATGGCTCTTTTTTCTAGGAGCTGCCGGATTTCCGCAGCTGCGACCTCCCTCTGATCGGGTGGGACATCAGGGAGCTGTTTGGGGAAGAGAAGAGGGCAAGAGATGGGGATCTGGTAACCTCTGGATATGATTCGAAGCACCCAGCGGTCTGTTGTGATGGACGCCCAAGCTGCCAGGTGCCTCGAGAAACACCCCCCGACTGCCTCCAGAGTGGAGCAGTCGGGCAACCCTTCAGGGCTGTTGCGTGGGCCGGTCAGAGAAAGGTTCTCTGGACCCAAAGTTCTTCAGGCCCCCTCTGCCTCTAGGGTGGCATCCTCCCTGTCCTCCTCTGCTGCGGAAGGACTAGGGGTCCGGAGCGGACTGAGACTGTTGCGACTTCCGGAACCACATCTTCTTCTGTCCCTTTTGGTTCTTGGAGAAGGACCTCTGGGGAGTAGAGAAGCGGACTCTGACGGCAGACAACGTCTTCCCGTCCTTTTCACTCTGGACCAAGGTGTCGCGAACGGTCTTTCCAAATAGAGCAGAACCATCAAAAGGGGCATTTGCGAAAGATGCCTTGAAGGGTTCCGTGAAATCACAATGCCAGAGCCAGGCCTGACGCCTCATGATGAGACCTGCTCCACTGGCTCTAGCGGCTCCTTCCGTGGCATGGGATAGTATCCGCATAGAGGTATTGGAAATGGACCTAAGAGTGGCCATACGGGTGGAGTACAACTGTTTGTCCTCTGTCGACATGGACTCCGGGGGCGACGCAGCATATTCCTTAATACGATCCCACTGCAGCCGAATAACGTGTGCCATGTAGTTCAGTGACCTCACCGAGAAGGACGCTGAACTAAACACCCGCTTCCCTAGGTGGTCCATCGCTCAGGACTCCTTGCCCGGGGGGTGGACCGAGGGGCTCTCCTGAGCTAGTTCCCTCTTAGTGGCCGCCGCCATCAACATGGCATCTACGGGGGACCCTTGCTCCAATGGGGCCTGTCGGCAGAGGGACTGAGGATCCTCTAAGGGCACTTCGGGACTGTCTCCACAGTGTCCGGCTCCTTCCACGCCCTGGTGGTAATCAGGTCCACCAGGGGGTCGGCCGGAGGGGACACCCAAGAGGTAGAAGGGCCTGCTTCAAATGCCTCCAGGAATACAGCTTCATCCGAGGTCGGCTTTGGGGCAGATCACCCCCCCTCTGATCCTGAGCATTTCCATGATGTCCCCAAAGGGGACATCCTCGGGGGGGGGGTGACCTTGGGGAGCCTTTCCCTTCCTCCAAATCCGTGTCTTCGGTCAAGGACTCAGGGGAGTCCAAGTGCCTCCTCTTGCACTTCCGCTTGTGGAGGATCTCCTCAGGGGGGCTGTCCGAGGAGGCCTCACCAGCAACATCCCATTCCAAGGGAACGACCTGGGACATTGAAGCAGGCTGTCCCTGGGGCCGGGTGATGGAAGTCGAACCCAACAGAGAAGGAGGTGGAGCTGTGGCAAGGACCGGGGGCCTACAAGCAGTCGACAGAGCCCTCTCCATCATGTTGAATGCCAAAGGAGAGCCGCTCTCTCTGGGATCCGAGAGCGGGCCCTCACTCAGCTCAGACAGGCGGATTGGGGCCGGGGCCGAAGCAATCAGATCCGAAGGCCCAGTATGCTCTGGCCTGGACGGCGCTGAAGGCATACTGAAACCCTCGGATCCGATGCTCAGCCCTCAGCTCCGAGAGCTCGGATCTGACAAAAACGGACCCGACAGGCACGAGGGAAGAGTCGGCGCCAAAGTACCCAAGACTGTCGGTGCCGACCCACCCCCGGTTCCAAGGCTGCCCGGCTCCGAAGGCTTCGAACCCGGGAAGCGGGACGGAGAAGGAGCTATTGGGGCAAAGAAAGGGGTCGAGCTCCCCCCCCAGAGGGGGGGGGGGAGGCAGGAGCACTCCCATCTGCAGTTGGGCCTGGAGGAATCTCCTCATCATCCGGTCCAAATCTGCATCGGAAAGGCTGCGGGTAGATCTCGATGAGGCCACCGAGGCAGGACGTGAGTGCCGCCTCGATGACCTCGAAGGAGATCGGGTCTCCTCCTCCTCAGGGCCCGGTGAAAAACAGGGGGACCAGATCCGAGGAGGAGGAGACCGGGAAGCCCTGGAGGGAGAAGACCACTTAGCTGGGGGAGCCGAAGCAGAGGCCTCGGCCCTCCGCTTGTGGTGCTTCTCCCTCCTCTTGTCTTTCCTGGCCTCCCTCTCCTCTGGGCCTACAGCGAGAGGTTGAGTCCTGGCCGGGGGGAGAGAGGCAGGAGTGGCCGCAGCCGAAGCCGCGGAGGTAGCCACGGTAGGACCGGAGGCCAAAGCCGAATCTGGGGGCAAGAGACCCACCAGAATCAGCTTGGATCTCCGGTCCTTGAGTGCCCTGGGGTTGAACGCCACGCAGATGGTACACCCAGAGGAAAGGTGTCCAACCCCAAGGCACAGAACACACCGAGTGTGGCCATCAGCCGGTGAAAGCTTATTGCCACACACGGTGCACTTCGAAAAGATAGGTTTTGGGGGCCTCAGACATTTTTAAACTAAAGAAACACACACGCTAGGCCCCAACACACACACACACACAGACCCTAACGAACCAGCGAGGGAGAGGGAGGGAAAAAAATATAAACTAAAGAAGATTTAAGCTAAGGGAAACAGATACGGACCTAACACACGGTACTCACACCAAAAGTACAGAAAAAAAGTAAAACATTTTTCTATTTTTCTCTCACAGAAATTCGCTAACGACAGAGCTCGAGAATCCAGCTGCTGACAACAAGCGCAGCAAACTAGATCTGAGGTCAGTCAGGGTTGGCAGGGGTTTATGGGTAGGGGGAGGAGCTAGGAGCTCGGATCTAAGCTGTTGAAAACTGCCGGCTTGGATCCAAGTCGGATCCGATACCCACAGGTTGCTGCACAAATGAAGTTAGCTACTTCAGATCATCCATTTTTTTAAATTCTAGTAAGAAATGAAAGAATTTTCAAGAAATTTGAAGAAAAAATTATAACCTGACCCAACAGCTATTGGAAGGAACATGTCTTTGCAAAACAGCAAACGAGATCTGCAGTAATGGGGAGAGATGCGATGTGCATAAGGGGGAGGTACCCAAGAGCTTTTTAGTTGCCACATGTGAGGAGATGAAAAATTGAAAATATCAAATGCTCAGGTTTTACAGTGAAGGAAGAATTTGTAGATAATCAAGGAAGATATATTATACTCAAATAATAAAAATAATGAAATAGAGGGGGAAGATCTTAACCTTTGTAAGTGTATATCTGTCCACCAATACTAGGATTCAGGAGATGAAACAAACTTTAGGACATACTGTGGCACTGCAGCATGAAATAACTATAACAGCAGGTAACTAAAATGTGGTCAATGGCAGAGAAGATAGGTCTTTAGGACCCAGACAAAATAATATTCAGATAGAGGGTAAATACTTATAAACATTTATGCAGTTATATGGAATGTCAGATGTATCAAAAGTACTCAGCGATGGTATGAAGTATGCCCTTTTCTCTCACAGATACAATACATTGGTTAGACTGGACAGATGGCATGCATCCAAGGAGTAACTTTATTAAGTGAAATGGTTTGCAACTCATCCAATAATATCTGATCATGCCTCCATACTGTTAGAACTTAAAACAGACCAGATTAGTAATAAAAGTGAGCACTGGCAATTCTCTCTACATTTACTAAAGAATATGCAGTTTGTTGGATGGGTGGATGGCACTAAAACAAATTAATTAAATGGATGGGTAGATGGCACTATAACAAATTAATTAAATGGATTAAAAAGAAGTAATTCTGATTTGGATCAGAGATGGAATAACAGGTGAGAGGTTGGCATAATAGTTAAAGTGTTAACCTTATAGACACAAGGTGCAGGGTTTGATTCTGACATGGGGTAATTGGATAGGCTTATAATAGCCTACGTGGGCAGTTAGCCTAGTACTAATCTATGAACCTATGAACTGCTAAAGAAAAATATTAGGGAACTAATAATGTTTAAAGTCAAGTAGAAAAGGACAACTACAAAAGATTAAATATCTAGAGCTACAGAAAGCACATATGAATAATGAGATGTGGGATGCACAGCTACAGACAGCTAAACAAAATATGATTGTCTATCTTAACTACTTCAGGGCTTAAAACCTAAAGCAAGATTTTTATGCCATTATCCCTAAACTTAAAAAATCGTTGGCACACAGACTAAGGCAGCAGAAGACTGAGAGATCAGTCATGATGCTTAGGGACCCAAGTCTGATACTTTAACTAAGAACCCTAATAGGATTAGAAGTATAAAAGCAGGTTTATATAAAAAAATTGCACTATCAGGAGTGGGATATAGAATGGAGGGGGATACAGAGCAGAGAACAACACTATCTTAAGTTTACTTGTCAAGCTTAAACTTGCCAACATTAACCAGAAATTAACAGATTACTCTAAAGGCAGTGATAAGCCAGGGTGAAATATGGTTGCAAAGAAGCAATCAGAAGCAGGGTACAACTCCTGAAATAGATGGTGACCCAGTTGAAAGATGGAAAGACTTCAAGGATAAGATCTTGCTACTTCGGCATGTTATTTAATGTTGTACTTATGGGGGAAATCCCACAAGTCATGGAAACAAGCAGTGTTACAAGTAATTCTGAAAGATGGCATTGATCCCATGATGTATAGGACCATCTCAGTTTTAAATCATGACTTTAAGATTTTCATAATTATCATGGCAAAGAGAGTTGTAGCTACTTTAACAATATTAATAGGCAGGGATCAATGTGGTTTCACTGAAGGAAGGAAGGGCAACTTTTGACAACATAAATAAAACTTATGATACAGCAGGATACTGTAAGCAAGAATAAGCCCTTAATGCTGGTGTCTTTTGATGCAGAAAAGGCATTTGATAAAGCTGGGTATTTTTCAAGCAGGTGCTAACAGAATTTAGATTCCCAACGGAAACAGAAGTTGTACTTAATGTGTATCAGGACTCAATGGCAATCATAAAATGTGCAGCGGGTACTTCTCTTCCTATTACTCTGACTAGGGGAACCATGCAGGGATGCCCACTATCCCCTCTCCTGTTTGCCCTATATTTGGAACCACATGATCAAAGAATAAGAAAATTGTGGATACAGGGGTATTAACAAGACAAGATTGCATTACTTGCTAATGACATGATTAATTATCTAGCAAACCCAGACTCTGACACGCATCATCTGTTCGGGGATTTGCTCATTTGAGGACGTTTCAAGATACAAGATAAATGAGATGAAAATCGCAACACACTGACAAATTATTTACCAAGTTTTGAAATTGTGCAAAAATAGCCTTTTCTTTGGGGCCATCCAAGATTAAAATACCTAGGGGATTGGATCAAGCAAAATGGGACACTGGCAGCCAGGGAAACATGGGATGAGACAGCAGGGAAAATAAATCATACTTTAAGAAGTGGAGGATGATGTTCCTTGATGAAGAAAGTAAAACTCAGTGGATTAAAATGTACCTGGCCCCAATTATACTGTACACGGGGCACTCATATTTCCATAACCCTGACAAAGACTTATGGAAAAAAATAAAAATGTTTTTGTTTTTGTTTTTTTTTTTTGGGAGGGGGCTGGTAAAAGAGAGTAAAATGGGAAACACTGACTCTTCCAGTGTGAATTGGAGGGCTGAGTATGCCTGATTTACAGCAATACTACTTAGCAATGCAAATAAAAAGGATTCTTCAGTTACAGTTGATAAACCACTGGGCTATGTGGAAAATACTATTGGAGGAGTCACTATGTGAAAAATACTATTGGATGAGTCAGGGAGAACACTTAACCAGGGATGAACTGTGTTTGTAGAGCCATGTTAAAAATCCCTGAATTTAAATGCAGCATGCTGCCCACTTTAGTAATTATGTTAAAAAGTTCTTAATTTGACCCAGGTCAAACCATGGACAACAATGTTACTACCCACAGGCTTCAAATTAAAGAAAGGTCGGGACAATTCCAGATCAAGGGGATCAGAATTTTGGGGAACAAAGAAGAAGCAACCTAGGTAGTGGGAAGAACTAGTTAAGATAGGGGAAATAAAGACTTGAAACAGTCAAGAGAGGAATCTGAACCTGTAGACAGACATTTTGACTATAGTAGGTTAGTACTGGAATTAAGACAAGGGTGGGAGGATGGCATAATGGTTAAGGTGTTTACCTTACAGACACAGAGTGCAGGGTTTGATTCTCACATGGGGTAATTGGACAGGCTTGAAATGGCCCACAAGGGTAGTTAGCCTAGTACTAATCTAATCTATAATCTAAGACAAAATAGAACAGATTGCCCAGCTTAGGAAGGGAAATCGGCTTTGGTAGAGTAAATTGTAAAATCGAAAAGCTACGATGCTAATTTAAACTTAATTATTAGTAGACCATACAAGTCCCTCACAGAAGACACTAATAAGGGTAATGAACAGATGATGAGGCAATGATCTTCTGCACTAACTACCCCCCCCCACACACACACACACACACACACACACATACACACACACAAGGACGAAGACTGGGAGAAAAGTTTTCTTATACCGAGATATGCCACCACACCCAGGCATTTCACAATATCTGCACATAAATGGTTCCACAAATATTTTTACATGAGAACTAACTAAACTAAGCAATATGTCTGCTAGAGTGTGTGATAATTTTAGAGGTGTGATGAAGAGAAATTGGGCACATGGGGGCATATATTTTTTAGAAAAGTACAGGTTTAGAACAGTTTAAAAAGCTGCCAGATAACGTAATAAGCAAACTCATTGAGGGTAGATATATCTTTCTTAACTAAACAGGGGTTGCAGTTGCTATTGCCTTTAGTTTTGATTGCAGCTAAGAAAGTAATAAGAATGCTCTGGAAGTGGAAGAAATTTCCACAAATGGAGATTACTATTAGATTAATGAATGACATAAAGGAATCTGAATTAGGGAAAGAGGCAATTGTAAAGAACAGAATAATAACGAACAAATGGAGCCTGTCAGTGAATATCCAGAGTACTGGCTGAGGGGGCTGTAATAAGATAAGCTTTGTGGTACAGTTAGCATGAAAATTACATCACTGTAACTAGTTCAGAAGTGCTCATTTTCTTTTCCATTCTACTTGCATATTGCTTGACCAATACTGGATACAGACATGAATAGTGAGACTGGGGTTATGGAATTTTTAATAGAATTTGGCAAAATGGTGCTGCGGTAGTGTTGTCGCCTCACAGTAAGACGCTGTCCAGTTCGATTCTCAGCTAAAGCATCTTCTGCGTGGAGACATGCGTGAATGGGCGTACCTTCGTTGAAGGTTGTGCGTCAGGCCTGGCAAGCCGGTATGTAAAAATCAACTGCCAGTCATTAGCGGACCTGTGGCAACCCCTAACCGGGAAAAGCCGAAAGACACAAACAAAAACTGTACAATAGTCCATTTTACTTGGAAACAGTAAATTATGTATATAATTTAAGGAATAACTGTTGATGTTGGACAGCTGTAATCCTAAACTACTAAATACTAGAATGGAACAGTGTTAGTTTAATTGTATGTACTAGTAACCCTATTAGAAGTGTTCATGTTTTTTTCTGATTATGTTGTATGCCTACTTGTTCTTTTTTCACCGTTTCGGTTAATGTTTGTTTGTATTTTATTCCCTACCTGTTCTAAATTAGAAGAATATGAATCTGTTTTTGCAGTCATGAAGGCACTCACCTGTATAGCAACATGTCATTATAAATGCAGTTCAAGTTATTATCTTGGAATGTCAATGTATTGGTGAATCATGGCAAAAGGGCCAGAATTCAAGTCATTAAATAAAGTGCCTACATGTTGCATTCCTCCAGAAAATGTACAGAAATTCGGAGGAACTGGTACTTTAGGTTTCTAAGCTTAGCCCAAAAAACTTCACTTACTCTAAAGGTGGAAGACAGGGGCAGATACTTTAATAAGGAAGGGTATCCCTTTTAGAAATGTGGAGCCTAATCTGAGAGGTGGGGGAGCTTTGTTCTTATTAAGAGGTTTCTTTTAAGTACACTTATGTACAATGATTAATATAATATTCCACCAGGGTCCTCTCCACAGAGTTGTTGAAGATTCTTAGGGAATGGGTGATCTTTAGTTATAGCATTACTGTACAGGGGGGGGGTTCATGGAAAGTACAATTGTGTAAGTAAACTTACCATAACAGTAGATGTTCATATGACCACTACTGCAGTAGCCTTAGCTATATGGGCTATATCCTGCCAAGGATAAAGCAGATTTCAAGCTTCTGATGCTTTAAGGCACTTTCCATGCACCAAAACCTGAGCTGACTAAAAAGATAATTTTGGGCACTAAGCCCTTCAAAGCTTTCATGCCAGCAGAGAGAAGGATGCCGAGCCCTGAAAGGACAGTATTAGAATCAACAAAAATAAGTGTGAACACTGTGGCATAAAAAAAAACAAAAAAACAATGGGGATAGAGGGAGGGAATAGCTACTGCAGCAGTGATAATCAAACGCCTACTGTTATGGTAGGGTTACTTAGACACCTTACTATGTTCAACATATTGGTCACTGCTGCAGTAGCCTTAGCTATACAAGTAGATTATCCTAGCTTACTATATTTGGGAGGTGGAACTGGAAGGGCCCAGGACCTCTGGGAGAATGGTCAAATCAAAGCATGATCTATACCTTGTAGAAATAAGTATAAAGGACCAATTTGTTCCTTCTAGAATATTTCTAGACTCCAATACTTTCCAGCCACAGAAGAAGCCAAGGCACTGGTACAGTAGGCCTTGACACTGGGTATAATAATTTTGTTATGGTGAGTAAAACAAAACTAATAGCCTTACGCAAATATTTGGAAATAGTCTTCTGACACAGGTTGCCCCATCTTCTTACCTTCACAAGAAATGAAAAATTGGTCTGAAGATCTGAAAGATTTAGTACTGTTAAGATAGTTTCCAAGTTGTGTGTGACTATCTGAGTTATACAGTATCCTTTCTCCCTCATTTTTAGGTTCAGGAAAAACATTTGGAGATGTGTAGTCTGGTTTAAAGAAAATTCGGATACAACTTTAGGCATAAAAGAAGAATTAGTTCTCAAAGAAACTCAGTCTCTGCGGAAAACGAGATAAGGCTGACACCATAAGAGCTTGCAGCTCATACTCTTCTTGCAGAGAGCAATCGGTAAAACAGTTTTTCATGTTAAGAACTTGAGGTCAACCAGGTTAGCTGATTCAATTGGTTAGCAGATTCAAATGGAGCAAGCGTTAGCTTCTCTAACACAAAATTAAGATCCCAAGCAGGGACCAATGGCTTTCTTGGAGGCCTCTTATACAAAACCCCTTTCAAAAACATTTTAACATGAGAATGCATTGAAAGAGGAAGATCCATGGGCAAATATGCTAAAATGGCCAATAAATAAAAGTGATAGACATGTAAATAAGGCCATAGTATAGTAACTCACACAAATAAAAAAAAAAAAAAAACAGAGAAACTCTAGCCCTGATGGGTGCTGGTTACATTGTTGGCACCAACAAGAAAACCTCTCTCATTTACTAATTTATGATTTTCTAGTAGCAGTCTTTCTTGCCTCCATTAGTATCTGCTGAAAGTTATCAGTAAGTAGTTGCCTAAAGGGAATAAAGAACCCCTATCATCCAGGCAGTAATCTGAAGTTGATTGGGGTTTGGATGTATCAAACATCCCTGAAATTGCATGAGCAGATCCATTCTGTGAGAAAGCTTGCAGTAATTGCCCCATTTCCAGAAGAAGGGAGAAATTAAAGTTAAGTACTCACCATACTTATGCATTTGCTTTGTCTGTTTTTGTCCTTCAACCGATATCTGACTTTGACCACTTCTAAAAACTTGGCTCCATAGCTTGAGCTCCTCCCCTTACCCATAATCTTTTTTTCTAGTAAGAATTACTTAAGATTAAGTTTGCCTTCCCTTCAGCCTACTCCCTGACTAAAGCAGCTATAATGCTAAACAACATCCCACTGAAAACTACACAGAAGAGGAGACAAAGGAGAAAAGAGCTGGAGCTCATCAACAGTCAGGCAATATAACACTTGAACTAAGAGACTAAGAAATAAAAATGTTTAAGTAGGAAAGGGGGGTGGATGATGGGAGGTTGTGGAAGGATGAAAACAGACAACACAAATACATAGTTATGGTGAAGGATTAACTTTAATATCTGATGTTGTCTTTTTCATCCATTCCTCAACTAATGGGGTGGGTTCCCCAGCTACAGAAACCCCAGGGTGGTCCTCAAGGAAGGGTATTCCAGAGTACAGCGAAGCCAAACGCTCCCCTGTTCCTAGAGAAGATGTCTAATGTGTTATAAGCAAAGAAAATATGAGAGTTTGATCAAGTGGCAGCTCTACAAATGTCATCTGTGGAAGCTCTAGACCAAAAGGCAGAGGATGTGGCCACAGATCTAGTAGAATGAGCCTTAGGAGGTTTAGGAAGTGTCAATCCATTTTCTTTTTAGACAAAGGAAATGCAATCAATGAGCCACTTGGCTAAAGTCACCTTCTAGAAAGATTTGTCCAGTTTGGCTTTGGAAAAGGAAATAAACAGCTTGTCTGATTATCTGAAATATTTCTTTCAGTAGATATATAATCAAAATTATCTCTGCACATCTAAAAGTTGCAGAATGTACTCTTCTTTACTGGAAAAATCAGGAAAGAAAACAGGGAAGGTGATAATATTGATTCAAAGCACTTTTTGAGGCCACCTTAATAACAAAGGAAGGATTAGGACAGAGAGATATCCTGTCCTTGTGAAAAATCAGATATGGTGGCTTATAAAAGAGGGCCTGTAGTTCTATTACTTACCTGCCTGATGTGATCCCTACTACAAAAATAGTTTTCCAAGACAAACATTTTAAGTCCGTCTTGGTAGCTGGTTCAAATGGGGGTTGAGTCAGGGCTTGAAGAAGTAAATTTAAATCCCAGGGTGGAGTGGGGTCCTTAATGGGGAATCTGAGCAAATGGGTACCTTTAAGAAAAGCTTTACATAATCTAGATAAACCAAAGAGGAATAGTTATGTCCTACATGAAAACTGGAGATGGCTCCAAGTTGAGTCTTTACAGTCGAAAAACTAGCACTGCTTCTAAATATGGAAGTAAGAAAATGTTGAATAGCTGGAATGGGTGTCAAAAAAGGATCTAGTTGTCTCTGGATAGCCCAAAGAGAGAATATTTTCCATTTACTCTTATACACCTTTATAGCAGAACCCTTCTGAGAAGATATGAGGATGTGTTTTTCTGGAGATAAAAACCTGGCTTGTCTAGCCATCACTGGAAGTGGAGAATCCATGTGGTCAATTTGAGGCTTGCGATTTGGGTCACTGTGCTCAGATGAGCACCAATGAATTCCAGAACTAGAGTGAGAGAGAATTGAGATTTGTCGTAGTTCACTGTAATGCCCAGTTGAAGACAAAGCAGGAGCAAGCAATCCCTGACTTAAATCAGTAGAGGTTTGGAGGGAGCAGAGAAGAGCCAGTCATTGAGGTATGGAAACACCTGGAATCCCAGCAGTCTCCAGTGATCTGCGACCACTGCCATGCACTTGGTGAAAACCCTAGGGGCTGTGATGAGACCAAAGGGTGGAGCTCTGAAATGGTAATGAGTGGTTCCCAGCTGGAAGTGAAGAAACCTCCTGGATCACCGGCCTATTTTGATGTGACAGTAATACACATCCTGCAGATCAATCAAGTACATCCAATCGTCCTTCAACAAAAGCTGCAGAAGGAACTAAAATGTGATCATTTGAAACTTGGAGCATTTGATATATTGGTTTAAGTTGCTGAGATCCAAGATACGTCTCAGATCCCCATTTTTCTTTGGCACCGAAAAAGAACCTTGAGTAAGTTCTGAATCCTTGTTGTTCTGGGGCGACCATCTGACTGACTCTTTTGGCCAGCAGCTATTGTATTTCTATGGCTGCTGCTTTTCTCCGACTTGTGGAATGCTGGGAAATTTTGTAGAACGATTTGGGGGGCTGTAGGGAAAAGGGTATGTAATAACCTCTGGAAATAATCCTCTGTACTCAAGTGTCTTTGGTAGTCCAGGTTTGTGTATGCAGGGATAAGTGCCCTCTAGTTGCTTCCAGAGCACAGCAATTGAGCAACCCTTCAGAAGCACTGACAACGTTTCTCAGAGAAGGGAACCTCCAAAACCCTGATTTTATGCATCTCCTCTGCCGTGAAGGTGTCTTCTATTATTGGAGATCCCTCCACTGCCATGGTGCGGGAGGGACCTGACCCCATAGGAGTCTATGGAAGTTGCAAGGCTGTTCTGAGAAGCACAGTTGTGTACACTTACCATAAATGTAGATGTTCGAGTGTACTCACTGTTGCAGTCATCACATTTGGGTTATCCCTGCCAGGGTAGCCCTCAGCTGGCCCGAATACCAGAGGCTTAGTATTTCTGCATCGGTTGCTGTCGCTTCAGGACTGACGTCAGGTCATCAGTAGTATAAAGTAAGGCAGCCGATGCCATTACATCAGTTCTTCTTGCCCTTACTGTCAGGAGTCCCCAAGTGGGAGCCAGGATATGGTGGAAGAACCCCACCAGCAGAAAGTAAATGCCAAGAAGTTCCTTGTAAGGAGAGAGGGAGAGAGAGAAAGAAAAGGGGCATGGAGGGAGGGAAACCAGGACTGCAACAGTGAATACACTCGAACATCTACATTTATGGTAAGTTTACACAGCTGTACTATGTTCTTTGTGTTTCACTGTTGCAGTCATCACATTTGGGTTGATTCCCAAAGCTGAGGAAAAGGGTGGAGGCAGTCAAGGAGACTAGGGGCTGGCTAGGATGCCCTGCAAGACTGCCATGGCAAAGCCTGCCCTGGAGTTGGAGAAGATAGGCAGGTGGTGGTAATGCTTGGTCAAAGTGTGAACAGATGTCCAGGTGGCAGCCTCCAGGATGTCCCTGGTGGGGACTCCTCTGAGGAAAGCTGCAGAGGTGAAGGCTGCTCTGGTAGAGTGAGTCCTGACCCCCTTAGGGGAAGGTTTCCCATGTTGCTCGCAACAGAAATGGATGCAGGGTGCTATCCATTTGGAAATGGTTTGGTTGGAGATGGCTTTGCCCTCTGCCCCTGCAGCAAAGCTTCAGATGATGCAGTGAATATTCTCCTTTATTTTGGAAGTTTGGGAAGAAAACTGGCAGGTTAATAGATTTACTCTCCAACAAACTTAGGTAGAAAGGATAGGCTGGTACATAAAGAAATACTGTCCTTATGAAAAGCTAGGTATGGTGGCCTGGCAGACAAAGCTTGTAATTCAGAAACTCTCCTAGCTGAAGTAATAGGCATAAAAAGAGTGTTTTCCAGGAGAGATACTTCAAATCACAGGTAGCAGATTGTTCAAAGGGAGGACAGATAATGTTTGACAAAACGAAATTCAAATCCCAGGGCGGTGATGGGTTCCTGTATGGGGGTCTTATCACTGTAGTTCCTTTTAAGAATGCCTTACAAAGTCTGTGTGACATGACACCAATAAACACTTTCTCCTATATGGAAATTTGAAACTGCCGCCAAAATAATAGCTGCAGCAGCTCCTTCGGTGAAATGTTTTGCCAAAAATTCTAGAATAGAATGCAGGGAACGCAAAAAAGGGATCTATCTGATTACTTCTGTTCCATGTAACAAATTTCTTCTATTTACTTCTGTATGGGAAGATAACAAAATAGGTTTGACTGGATAAGAAAGAACAGGAAACCTGGCAATCAGAGGAACTGGAGCAGCCAAGCTGTTAGTTTGACACTGTCCAGGTTGGGTTGAGTCAGAAGGTCCAGAATCCATGGTTCGTCCCAAAGATGAGGTTGAAGAAAGGGGAACCAGATTTGATGAGGCCAATAGGGGGCAATCAGGATTATTATCATCTGCAACAAACTTGCTTTCTGCAAAAACGTGGGAATTAGAGGAACTGGAGGAAAGGCATAAAAAAGTCCCGGAGGCCAGCCATGAACAACTACATCCCTTGGTGACTTCCCCATGGGAGTGATCATGGCAAAGTAGTCGCTGCATTTGGTACTGGTGGGCGATGCAAAGAGATTGCAGCAAGACTGGCCCCATTTCCAGAAGATCTCTTCCATAACTGTCTGACTGAGGACCAGTCATGTAGCCATAGTTTGGCTCGGCTCAATCTGTCTGCAATCACGATGGATTTCCCCAGGATGTGCATTGCTATCAGAAGGCAGTTGGAAGCCGTTGTCCACTGCCAGACCCTCAGAGCTTTTTGACAAAGGGGGTAAGATCTGGTCCCCCCTGTTTATGTACCAGACCACAGACATATTGTCCAACTGGATTGCTATAGTTCATAGAGGAAGAGTGTCTTGAAATGTTTGCAACACTAAAAGTACCACCCTCATCTCCAGGATGTTTATGTGCAAATGAGCCTCGTGTTCCTGCCAGATGCCTTGAACTGCCTTCCCAAGATAATGCTCTCCCCCACCCTATCTGGGAAGCGACTGTGGTCACAGTGGCCTGGGTCTGAGGGGAGATGAAGGGATGACCTTGAGATACTAAAGGACAGTGAATTCACCACTGGAGATCCTTTTTGCAAGAGTTGGTTATCATGATTTTGGGTGACAATGGAAATTCTAGGATTGACCACTGTGCGGAAAGTAACCACTGAAGTATTCTCATATGAATATGAGCTTGGGGAATGAGTACAGTTGATGCAGCTAATTTCCCCAGTACCTGGAGAACCAGTTTTGCAGAAGCTTGTGTCTTCCTGACTACCAATCTTACATAATGGTGGAGATAACAAGACTCCCACAAGACAGAGTAGACTATCAATGTAATTGTGGTTATCTCTGCTGCTGTGAAGATGGCCCTAGAGCACATTTTTCATAGTTTATGGTAATATGCAAGGAGGAATAGAGTAGTCCCTGGCTTACAGAAGAAGATGCCTAGTGGGGGTGGCTATGAGACAGTTGGCCAGACACAGAAACACCCAGAATCCTCTGTGTCTCAGGTGAGCCACCACCACTGCCATGCATTCGGTGAACACTCTGGAAGCTATAGTGAGACCAAAGGGTAGAGCTCGAAACTAGAAGTGACTGGCTCCTAGCCGGAAGCACGAGTAACTTCGGATCGCCTTTCCATTCAAATGTGGTAGTACGCATCCTGAAGGTCTATAGGGCACATCCAATTGGCTTTTTCCAGGAACGAAGTATCGACTGCAGTGTTATCATCTGGAACCTGGTCTTTTTCACAGATTTGTTTAAAATGCTGAGGTCCAAAATGGGTCTCCAGTCCCCTATTTTCTTTGAAAATAAAAAGAATCTTGAGTAAGTTCTGGATCCTCTCTGGTCTGTGGGGACTTCTTGGATGACTCTTTTTCTTAACAACTGTTGGATTTCTAATGTTGATTGTTCTTTTTGAATGGGTGGTATGTCTGGAAATGACTTGTGTATGGGAGTGGGGAAGGAGAAGAGAATGACATCCCATTTGTTGCTTATCTTTTGCCAGGTTTCATGGTGCAGGGATAATCGACCCCAACTGCCTGCAGAGGTGAGCAATCGAACACTCCTTCAGGAGCGCTGGAAGGGTCTACCAAAGAAATATTCCCTGGAGTCCTGATTCTGCAGGCCTCCCCTGCCACAAGGATGGCGTCTTCCATTATTGTTCCCTCCTCTGCCTCTATGGGAACTTTTAACTTGTGTATCCTGCAAAAACCTTTGTGACTTTCTGAACCACATTTTCTTACTACCCCTTTGACCTTTGGGAAAGGGTCTGGTAGGTGTAGAAAAATCCACTCCAATGGCAGATAAGATCTTGCCCTCCTGCTTACACTTGGTAAGCATCTCTTAACTTTAAGCCCAAAAAGAGAAGAGCCATCAAAAGGAGCTTTAATGAAGGAAGACTTGAAAGGCTCTGAAAAATCGCAAAGGTGCATCCAGGCTTGCCTCCCGAGAGAGATGCCTGAATCCTCTGCCCTACTCATTCCATCTGCTGCATATGATATAAGCCTCATGGAAGAGTTCATGACTGAACTGAGGGTGGCGAGCTGAGCGTGGACTTTATCTGCCACTGGGTCAGCTACAGCTTGCTGGAGGGAGTCTGGCAGTTCCTTTAACAAGTCCCTCTGTAATCTTGTGAAGTGGGTAAGGTAGTTCAGTGGCCATAAGACAAAGGTCGCTGACGAAAAGAAGCACTTCCCATACCTATCCATGGTCTTGGAATCTTTATTTGGAGGATATATAGAGGAACTGGTTCCTAATGGTTCCTTTTTGGTGGCTACCACCATGACCATGGCATCAACTGCTACACCTTTTGTAAAGAATGTCTTGCTCTTAGGGGCTGTAATGTATTTATTTGGCCTCCTAGGAATAGGTTCTATGGAGTCTGGGGTCTCTCAAGCCTTCTGAGAGATTAATTCCAAAAGCTTATCTGAAAGAGGGGTCACCCAAGAGGTTGAAGGGTGATATCCAAAGGCCTTCAGGTAAACCGACTCCTCGGCTGAAGGGGATGCGGACTACCAGTCATCTCTCTGCTTAAAAATTTCCAGGAGGTCTCCAAAGAAGGCATCTTCAGCAGGTGACCTTGGGGACCCTTCTGCTTCGTTGAGGTCAGTATCAGATGTGATAGACTCCTCTGGATTGTCAAGATGCTTCCTCTTGCAGGTCCTCTTCCAAAGGGACCTCCTCAGTGTGATATTCTGGGGAGGTTTCAGAAAAGGATGGAGTCCCCTGTTGGACATCCTGAGGCCTAGGTTCTCTGCAGTCCTGTGGAGAGGGTATTTGAGAAGCCAAAGACATATCCACAAAACTGGGAGAAAGATTAGAGGGGGGGTTATGTCTTAGACTTGGAAGTAGTCAGAGCCCTCTTCATGACTTCAAAGGCAGTCTTGCCCCTGCTCCGAAGAACATCCTGGATCCAACAAAAGGGTTGCTGGGGCCAAAGGAATCTCTGAAGAAGAAGACAGAAGCAGAGGTAGGAGCTGAACTCACCCGCAACGAGGTCCCCAGAGGCAGGGTCAGAGCCGGTGAGATTTAAACCAGCTCCACGGACCAGACCAGAGTGTGTTGGCTCCCAGAGGTTTCCTGTTCTGACTAGGCAGAAATGCTCAGGGCAGATACCAGATCCTAGGAACCTCTGGGTCCTGGATCTGATACAAACACAAGCTGTATGTCGGAATCTTCTGGCTCTGAAACCAAGGGTCGGATCACAGGAGAAGCAGGAGCTGAGGGGGAAGACTCTGTCTGATCCGATTCCTTTGGGTTCAGATCCAATAATAATTTGGCCAAGGTCAGTGCTTTAGCAGCCTTTGCACCATCCTATCCACATCTTCATTAGACAGACTCCTGGTGGACGAGGTAGAGAGGGTAGGAGATCTTGAGCTTGTCAAAAAGGGTGATGACAGCCGAGAGGGGATCGGTTTCAAAGAAGGTGATTGGTTCAGATACCTGAATTCAGTAGGAAAGGTAGACTTTGGAGCAGAGGGTTCCAATTGCTTCAAAGAAGTCTTTGATCCAATTTCAGTTGTCTGCTCTGAGGGTTCTGTCGGAGCTGACAGTTTAGGCACTTTTTGCTTCAGCTCCAAAGTAGATTTTAGTGCCGAAGAAGCACGTTTTTGGGGTTTTTCCGACTTGTCAGATTTCGAAGTAGACTCCAGAGAGATATAGCATCAGAAAAGGTAGTTTTTAACTACCCCTTCAGGAGGAGTTTATTTTTGCACTCCATCAGCGGCCTCTGGTTGAATCTATGGCAAATGGAGCATGACTCTTGCAGGTGACGAGGCCCAAAGCAATACACACAAGGTGTGTGAATTGCTAAGGGGCATCTTTTTTCCACAATGCTCACACATTTTGAAGCCAAGAGGCTTCCATTCCTGCTTTTGAGACATCTTATCTAAATAAAAGAAGAAAGAAGAGAACACACAAACAAACCCTTGTAAACAGTTTGCTAACAAACGGACCAGAAATTTTAAGGAAGGAAAGAGAAAACTTTTTTTTTTTTTTTTTAATAGTTGTCCTCTAACTAAAATGGACGATAAAGAAAAGGGGAAAAGTCCTCTAACTCAAACGAACATTAGGCGTCCTCTAACATAAACAGACAGTAACGAAAGAAGTTAAAGGGGACTAATACTCATTCTATACCTATAATAAGAAAAGAACAGGGTAAGGATATATAAACAGTTACGGAGAAAAAGTAATCCAAGATTAAAAAGGTTAAATTTAACAGGAAAGATACTATAAATATCAAGAAATGCTTAGCCCAGAGCTTTCTAGAGAACCTCCTTCACAGAGCAGCAAACGAGATCTGAGGAAGCTAGGGAGTTGCATTATGGGTAAAGAAGAATGCCCACGAGCTTTGCTGAAGATTTTGAGCTTTTTAAATGGCCGAGATGGATCCTAAGGATCAGATCCGACCCATCAGTGAGAATAAAAGCGAGACTGACAACATTGCATCTAATATTTTATATAAACACATACAAGAGACAGACAACAGACATACTTTTAAATTTTTTATTTTAGAAATGTTCCTATTTACTTCAGAGAGGGTGACAAAGTTAATATAACTGAAAGACAAGAGAACAGTTAGTTATCTACTCACCATAACGATCGATGTATGTGGTCCATCTCGCCTACATTCCTTACTCACGGGTTCAGAGCCGAGAATTGGCTCCGACTCGGCCAAATTTCTCTAGCAAGAAGTCTCTAATTGGCTGGGCTAACCCGGTATCCCAGGATGCACCTCGCCCTAGCCCCAGATCTTGTTTGCAATCATAACAATCATAACACTCATAACCCATACTCAATAAACACCAGAAGAAATTCCAGCCAGATAAGGGAACCAAATCACTGACCTTGAAGGGTCCACAGAGCCAATATTCTTCCAAATCCTCTAGGAAGGGGGCAGGTGGGAGGGTACTTAGGAATGTAGGCGAGATGGACCACATACATCGATCGTTATGGTGAGTACATAACTAACTGATGTTATGTGGTCTTATCTCGCCTACATTCCTTACTCACAGGACAGCGTCCCCAGCACCTCTATCCTGGGAGGCTAATAAGAAGATACTCCTGAGAACCATGGAACCAAAGGCAGCCTAGCCCCTAGACGCCACGTCCAGCTTGTAATGAGTAATAAAAGTGTTGGGAGAAGCCCAAGTGGCCGCAGCACAAATATCATCCAAGGAAAGCCTAGCATGGAAAGTTACTGATGTACACATAGCCCTGGTATAATGAGCCTTGACGGGAAAGGGTAAAGTTCTGTCTGCTGATGAGTAGATGAATGAAATACAATCTTTGATCCATTTAGAAATTGTGCACTTGGAAATAGGACAACCTGCTCTGTTCTCTGAAAAGGACACAAACAGTTGATCAGATTTCCTAACATGCTTAGCCCTATGTAAATAAAATCTCAGTTGTCTGTGCACATCCAACTGATGAAATCTGAACTCTGCTTTATTGGAAAAGTTCGGAAAAAACACTGGTAACTCAATAAATTGATGGAGATTGACAGTGGATGACACCTTCGGAAGGAAAGACGGGTTAAGCCTCAGGGAAACTCTGTCCTTATGAAAGATCAAATATGGAGGTTTAATGGACAAGGCTTGAAGTTCTGATACCCTCCTGGCCGATGTAATGGCTATCAGAAAAGCAGTCTTCCAAGATAAGAATTTTAAGTCGCAAGTGGCAGCCGGTTCAAAGGGTGGTGACGTAATAGCTTGTAGCACAAGGTTCAAGTCCCATGGCAGTACAGGTTCAGAAACTGGGGGATGAAGTAACCAAGCGCCTTTTAGAAAGGCTTTACAGAGTTTGTGGCCCATAAGAGAGGGCTCATAAGATGTGTGAAAATTGGAAATTGCAGCCAACTGTACTTTAATGGTAGCGGGCGTGGAGCCCTGACGGAACAACATGGCTAAAAAATCTAAGACCGACGGAATAGGGACTGTGAAGGGATCCAAACCCTGGGCCTGAGCCCAAATGGAGAATCTCCTCCATTTGCTGGAATAAATCTTCCTGGTGGAAGACTTATGAGAAGAAGACAAGATGTGCACCACTTCAGGTGAAAAGGAATGTCACTTGACTAGCGACGGAAGTGGAGCAGCCAGGCTGTCAACCTGAGAGTTCGCAGGGATGGATGAAGTTGTCCTGACGTGAATCAGGAGGTCCAGCACTGGGTCCAGAGTCCGCAGATCGTCCAGTGCGTACCGTTGAAGAAAAGGGAACCATACTTGTCGAGGCCAGTGTGGAGCAATAAGGATCATCCTGCTTCCCAAGGATATGGCTTTCTGTATCACTCTTGGTAACAGAGGAAACGGAGGGAAAGCGTAGACCAGACCAGGGGGCCAATCGTGAGCTAGAGCGTCCCTGGGTGATTACTCCTGTGGGGGGATCAGAGTGAAGTACTTGCTGCATTTGGCATTGAGGGGGCTGGCAAAGAGATCGCAGCAAGGCTGACCCCACCTTTTGAAGATCTGAACCGTCACTCGGTTGTTCAGGGACCACTCGTGAGGCATCAGAATAGCTCTGCTTAGCCTGTCCACTATCACGTTGGACTTCCCCGGAATGTGCGTTGCCACTAGAAACCGTTGGGAAGACACTGCCCACTGCCACACTCGCATGGCCTCCCTGCAGAGGGGATAAGATTTGGTTCCCCCCTGCTTGTTCAGGTACCACACTACGGACATGTTGTCCGAGTGAATTGCAATCGTTCCCAGAGATAGAGAGTCCTGGAGTGCTCACAACGCCAGAAACACTGCTCTCATCTCCAGAACATTGATGTGCAAGTGTACCTCGTGATCTTGCCAGGTGCCTTGGACCATCCTGCCTAGATAATGCCCCCCCAACCCCATCTGGGAGGCGTCTGTGGTCACCGTGGCCACTGGAGACATAGGAACCAAGCTCCTTTCTCTGTCCAGGTTGGAGGAGTGTAGCCCCCAGAGGAGGTCCTGTTTGCATCGCTCCATGAGAAGTATCAAGTGGGAAAGAGGAAGCTTTTGAAAGGACCACTGAACCGACAGGAGCCACTGTAGGATCCGCATGTGTAACCTGGCCAGAGGTACCAGCATGATGGTGGAGGCCATGGATCCCAAGAGCTAAAGAACTAACCTGGCCTGAACTTTTCTGAGGGGCAACAGTGCATGGATCTGAGACTGCAACACTCTTATCCTGTCCTGTGGCAGAAAGGCGCATTTGAATAGAGTCTAGCTCTGCACCTATAAAAACAACACACTGTGAGGGCTGCAAGGCAGGCTTTTACCAGTTCAAAGTAATTTCTAGACGTTGGAAAAGTGAGATGGTCGTCTCCCTGGCTTGAACGAGCAGATGCCTGGTGGGGGCGGCGAGAAGCCAGTCGTCCAGATACAGAAACACCTGGAATCCTAGACATCTCAGGTGAGCTGTCACCACTGCCAAACACTTGGTAAACACCCTAGGGGCCTTGGTGAGACCAAAGGGCAGGGCACGAAACTGAAAGTGACTGGCTCCTAGCCGGAAGCGTAAATGACTCCTGGATGCCTTCTCCATTTTGATGTGGTAGTAGGCATCCTTGAGATCGATGGAGCACATCCATATGCCTTTCTCCAGCAGTGGAAAAATGGACTGAAGTGCAACCATTCAGAACTTGGACTTCAGAACGTAGCGATTCAATCGACTGAGATCCAGAATGAGTCTCAGGTCCCCTGTCCTTTTCGGCACCAAAAAGAGTCGTGAGTAAGTTCCTGATCCGACATGGTCTGAGGGGACAGGTTGGAGGACTCCTTTTTCTAGCAGCTTTGCAACTTCTAGTGCTGCTTGATCCCGTTGAATGGGTGGGACATCCGGGATCCTTCTGACTGGAGGAGGTGTCGACGCAAAGGGAATAGTGTAACCTCCGGTAACTATTCGGAGCACCCAACGATCCTGGGTGAAGCTTTCCAAGGCTTCCGGATGCAACGAAATTTGGCCCACGACTGGCTCCAGAATAGCACAGTCAGGCAACACCTCAGGAACGCTGGAAGGAAGAACCGCGAAAGGAATCGCGGTCTCAAGAGTTGCGGGGGCCTCCTCTGCCTCTAGGACGGCATGTTCCAGAATAATTCCCCCCCCCTGCCTCTGGAGGGCACCTTGAGCTGCGGGAAAGGAACTCTGAACCTTTTTGAACCACATTTTCCTTCCTCTCTGAGCCTTGGGATAAGGCCTAGAAGGGAGAGAAAAACGGGCCCCTACGGCAGATAGGGTCTTTCCCTCCTGTTCGCATCTGGTGAGGGTGTCTTCCACTTTGGGTCCGAAGAGAGAGGACCCATCAAAGGGGGCGTCAGTGAAGGAAGACTTAAAGGCCTCCGCGAAATGACACAGGCGCATCCAGGCTTGCCTTCTGAGAGCTACGCCTGAGCTAGCTGCCCTACTCGCCCCTTCGGCTGCATAAGATATGAGCCTCATAGACGAGTTGACAATGGACCCTAGGGTAGACAACTGGGCATTAACAGTCTGCGCTACCGCCTCAGGCATGTTACCCATCAGAGTATCTCCTAGCTCCTTCAGGAGATCTCTTTGGAGCCGAGCGAAATAACAGAGGTAATTCAACGACCATAAGGTAAAGGTCGCCGAAGACAGGGTACGCTTCCCATACCGGTCCATACTCCTGGACTCCTTGTTAGGAGGGTGGACTGAAGAAGAAGCCTCTGCAACTTCCTGCTGAGTGGCTGCTGCCACCACCAAGGTATCTACCGAAACCCCTTTGGTAAGGAACTCTTTGACCGGGGGAGCAGACAGGAACTTGTTTGGATGCCTGGGCACCGGTTTCACGGAATCAGAGTTCTCCCACACCCTTTGACAAATCAAGTCCAGAAGTTTGTCGAAGGGTGGAGACACCCAGGAGGTGGAGGTTTGAGCTCCGAAGGCCTTGAGGAATACCGACTCCTCCTCAGAGGGGGTCTTGGAGGGCCAGTCGCCTCTCTGTCTCAAAATCTCCAGGATGTCAGAGAAAGAGACATCATCGGAGGACTACTTGAGGGACCCCTCTGATTCCTCGAGGTTGGTATTGGAAGTGAGTGACTCGTCCTGGGAGACGATGTGCTTCCTCTTGCATGACTTCTTACTGGGAGGCTCCTCAGGCACAGACTCTGAGGGGCCCTCAGAAAGTAGAGGACCGCTCAAGGGGGTATCCCCAGACCTTCGGGCTCTGCCGTCCATGGAGAGGGGGGCGTCAGAGGCTCTAGCCAGGGTGTAAGGGGACAGAGTGACCGATCCAGGTGATGTACCTGACGACCTGGCCAGGGCACTCCTCATGGCCTCGAAGGCCGGTCCCCCCCGAGTCCGAGGACCGACCAGTCTCCGAGACCACGACCGGAGTCGAGATTCCCCAAGCCAAAGCACCGAGAGGGAGGCTCAGAACCGACAGGAGTCCCGAGGTATCCCCCTCGGGTCCGACTGAGGAAACCCGAGTGCCGAAACTAGAGGACAGAGCAGACCTGGTTGGAGCCGAAGCCGGCTCCGATAGACTCACCTGGGGTATCGGAGCCGACACCAGAACATCACACGGCGCGGAGCACTCTGGCTCCGACGACACATGGGTGTTCAGAGGAGGAATCATCGGTACAAGAATGGGAACTGGCTCCAGAGCCGACTGGGTTGGAGCCGAAAACAGTTTTGCTAACACCGGCGACTGTAGGAGCCTCTGGACCACCCTATCCACATCCAAATCAGACAGCCTAGAGGATTTGGAAGAAATAGAAGGAGATCTAGATCTCCCGACTGGAGACTCATGCCTGACACTGGGTGACCTGCTCCAAAGAGGTTCCAAAAGTATCGGAGCCGAGGTCGACTCCCATACAACAGATACCTCCTGCGGCCCCGAGAACAATGGAGCCGAGGAGGTAGTATCCATTTCCAAGTCCTTCTCCTTCGGCCCATAGGACAGTGGAGCCGAGGATGTATTACCCATTTCCGAGACCTTCTCCTTCGGCCCCGCGGACAGTGGAGCCGAGGAGGAAGTATCCAATTTTCAAACCTTCTCTGATGGCTCCGAAGAAGCAGACAGAGCTGGAGATCTTTTCTTGGCCTTAGGAGGCTTAGACTTGTTACTAGAAGGCAGAGACGACTCCAAAGCCTCCTCAAAGGAGGGCTTGATCAGACCCTTCAAAATCAGTTTATTTTTACATTCCTGCAGTACCCTAGGGCTAAAAACATGACAGAAACTGCAGGACTCTTGCAAGTGAATAGCAACAAGACAATAAACACAGATAGATTGCCCATCTGTAATGGACATTTTATAGCCACATTTTGTACACTTCTTAAACCCAGAAGGTTTATGTTCCTTTAGTTCTTTCGACATGGCAAGCAACCGCGCCACACACAACCGACAGAGTCAAACACAAAAGGAAGGCGGGAAGACCAACAAGCACTTAAATGGACAAGGAAACTCTAACTTAAATGCTTCCTAAAAGGGAGTTAACCACTAACACAACAGCACAACATAACAAGGGAACACACCGGAGAGGACTAGGTCCTCTAACTTAAATGGGCCTAGCCCAAGAAAACAGTAGGGATACCACAAAACACTAAACTCTCAAAACCTCACGGAACAACTATTCAGGTACAAAGTTATCAAAATAGCTATTGTCAAAAGGAAGACTGCTAAAATACTAAAAGTATTTTAAAAGGGTACTTAGCCACAGCCAAGCGAGACCACGTCCTAACTCTACGAGCGGCAAATGAGATCTGGGGCTAGGGCGAGGTGCATCCTGGGAATACCGGGTTAGCCCAGCCAATTAGAGACTTCGTGCTAGAGAAATTTGGCCGAGTCGGAGCTGATTCTCGGCTCCGAACCGGTGAGTAAGGAATGTAGGCGAGATAGGACCACATAACATCAAATGGATTTTACGTTTTAGAGCACTCAAACCACCTGGATCAAATGAGATGTACACATTAAAACCAGAGTTAAAATCCCTATGGAATTATGTTAAATGAATTCTTTAATTAGTATTTATATTGATCAATTGTCTGATCAATCAACTTTTTATTATGTGTGCTTTAAATCTGTTTTTACAAGCCTGATGAAGCAGTTTTTAACTGTGAAAGTTCATTTCCTGAGGAATAAACAGTTCCAAGAATTCTGCTCTTGTGGTTCTGGCACATTTGTTTTTTGGTATATACAGTAACTGTGGTGCTACCAGATTTGTCTACCAGGTTTTTCTTTTCTTTCTATTTCACTGAAGGAAAAATCCTGAAAGGGTGATATAGAGGACTCTTCCCCTTCATCAAAGTTGGTGTCTTCTGTCAAGGATTCCTGTGGGAATTCTAAATGCCTCCTTTTGCACATATACTTCCCCCAGTGGGATGCTCTGGACAGGACATGGAAGTGTGAGCCAAGTCCTGAATGAGGACTATCTCAAGGCTTGTACGGACTGGTTACCCTGATATGACAGGATGTATAGGGTCTGAGACCACAGCAGACAGTTGTGGAAGGAGTGGACATGAGAGAGGCAAGAACTTCTTATCTGCAGTGCTGGAGAAGGTTCTCTCTACTACTTCAAAGGTGGAAGACATAGGAGAAGCAAGGGCCGCCCTGTCAGGAGTCAAAGACAACTGCCCAGGATGGCTGAGAGCATCATCCTGACTCTGTCTTGAGGCAAAAGTCAGAGCCAAGCTGTCTAGTGCCGAGGCTCTGAGAGGAAGGGAAGGCTCTGAGGGTATCGGAATTGATCGCAGACCCCCCCCCCCCGACCTGGCAATGACACTTCATCTCAGAGATCCCTCTGGCTCTGACAAAGTCACAGCCAACTGAAGCAGAGATCCTGACGGATCGAAGACCAAGCCTTTGGATCCGAAGCAGACAGACTCAGGATGCTTGGGTCTGAGGCTCTGAAACTGAAGGTCAAATTGGAGAAGGAGTTAACAACTGGGTAGGAGCCAATGGCAGCCTCATGAGTCCAATAATGGACAGAGATGTAGAACTCACAACTGAATCTGGGACCAGAGAAATTTCCTCATCATCCTATCCACATATTCTTTGGTTAAGCTCTTAGGCAACCTGACAGACAATGAGGCAGAAGGTGGCCAAGAAGTCCTTCTCAGGGTCTCCTATAGGAATGGTGAATGGATCAGAGAAGGAACTGGCTCCAGAGTGAAGATGGAGAAGCAGTGAGCCAGAGATTTGGACTTCATATGATCATAGGTAGGTACTAGGCTATTGGCCCTAGGGCCTATATAAGCCTAGCCAAAGTTACCCTGGCTTTCGCCACCCAAGAAAATTATTTTCCTGTGCCACTGTCGAGGAGAGCCATAGAAGTGATCCCCAGGGTGAATTTCCTATCTCCCATCCAAACATCAAGATTTTTCTTGAACAGTGCTAATGAGGAGCTTTGTTTGATATAGATAGGTAGTTTGTTCCAGAGTATGGGAAGTCTCTGGGACAGGAATCTATCCCTCCAGCATGTTCTGTTTATTGTGGTGATGAGGTTTAGGTCCCTAGAGCGCGTAGCTCATAGGGATTGGGATTTCTTTAAGTGGAGCATGTCTAAAAGCTCTGGGTTTGACATAGCTTTGTGTGTTAGGCAGAGATCGCCTCTGAGTAGGCGATATGCAACGGAGTAAAGCTGCAGTTTTTTGAGACTGTCTGCATAGGGCATCTCTTTGAGGCCGGTAATCCACTTTGTGAGGTATTTCTGTGGCCTTTCCAGTTGTTGTAGATGTCTTGTGAGGTACATACCAAAAGGGGCATTGTACTCTACAATGGGTCTAATGAGTGACGAGTAGAGGGGAACAATGACCTCTTTTTTCCTGGATGAGAAACCTTTTGTGATAAGGTGTGCCACATAGAAGGATTTCCTGACTACTGTGGCAATGTGATTATCAAAGGAGAGACTACTGTCCACCTGTGTCCCAAGGGCTCTTATCACACTTTTGGTGTTAAGTAGACTACCACCTATGTTATAGTTCATGGGTACTGAGTTTTTACCAAAAGGAATGACAATGCACTTTTTGGCATTGAGCTTGAGGCCATGGCTTTGACACCAGGCATCTGTCTCAGCAAGGCCCTTTTGTAGGATGTCCACATCTTTTGGAGTTTTAATTATGGCTCCTAGTTTGCAGTCACCTGCGAACTTCGTTAGCCAAAGACCTTCTGTGTTAGCCTGTACTTCAGAGAAGTAGATACCAAACAGGAGAGGACCCAGGACTGAACCATGTGGTACTCCACTTGTCACTGGTCTGAAGATGGATTTGGAGTTTGCTACTTTCACAGTGTGGGTTCTGTCAGTGAGCCAGTTGGCAACCCATCTTGTGACATAGGGATTTATACCTAGTTTAGTGAGTTTATCTATAATTCCAGAGTGGGGGATGGTGTCAAAAGCCTTTGCGAGATCTAGATAGGCTGTGTGAACCACCTTACCCTCATCTACGGCTTTGGTGACTGCTTCAAAGAAGTCTATCAGGTTTAGGAGACATGATCTGCCTTTTACAAACCCGAACAGGGTGGGGTCCTGAGTTTGGAGATTGCCAGTGTCATTGTTTATAAGTTCCATGATGATACGCTCCACAGCCTTGCAGACCAGGCTCGTTAGGCTAATGGGGCGGTAGTTTCCAGGGTCTGTGGTGGCTCCCCCTTTGTGGAATGGAATAACTGTCGCTGTGCGCCATTCAGTGGGCACATAGCCTGAGGTGAGGCTATGACTGAACATGGTACTTAGGTGGGGTGCCAGTTCGTTCTGTAGTTCATGTAGAACACAGCTTGGGATGTCGTCAGGTCCCATGGATGCTGTGTTCTTGGCTTTGGATAGTGTGTTTTTTACCTGTGCAGCCGTGATTACAGGAACTTTGCATTCTTCTGGTATAGAGATGAGCCCTTTAGGGAATGACAGAGGGGTAAAGTTAGCACTGAACCTATCTGCCAGGATGTTGGCAATATCCGCTGGTTCTGTATATTTAGTGCCATTGTGCTGTAACTCGGAGCAGATCTGAGTGTTGCCATTGAGATTCTTGACAGCTATAGAATGCTTTGTGGTTGTCTTTAGAGTCAGTGGCGATTTTGTTTACATAACTAGCTTTGGAGGATTTTATGAGGGATCTCAGCTTTTTACTGAAGCTGACCAGGGAGTTTCTCCAATCATGGGATTTTACTCTTTTTTGCAACAGTTTCGTTCTTCTGTTGTAGAGTTTGTTTATGGCAGGGGACCACCAGACTGGCTTCCTTTTTTTGGAGGATAGTATCTTGGTTCTGTTAGGGATTGCACGATCCATGCACTCATGTAAGTGCTTATAAAGTGCATTTGTGTAGGATTCAGCAGTCATACCTCTATTGTCCGTCAGCATGGGTGTCGTGAAGTTTGCCACTTCTGTTTTAAGAAGCGTGAAGTTGGCTTTGGAGAAATTATTTACTGTGGTTTCCCTAATGGGGGGTGGGGGAGGGATGTGGATATCTAGGGTGATTAGCTTATGGTCGGATCTGACCAACGAGGAATTGACCTCTGGTGTGGAGCACCGGCTGCCCATGTTGGTAATAACCAGGTCTAGGATATTGCTGCCCCTGGTGGGGGTGTGGTTAAGTTGATCCATGGCATTGGAATTTATGAATTCCAGAAAACGTTGAGCACAAGAGTTGGTACATGAGTAGTTTTCCCAGTTAATAGTAGGGTAGTTGAAATCGCCCATTATTAGGGTGTTAGGTTGTACCCTAATATTTTCCAGTGTATTAAGAAATGAGGAGTGGGAATCCTGGGGCATGGTGGGGGATCTGTAGCAAGCTACAATTTGGATTGCGGTCTTGCCCAGAGTTAGTTGCACTTGGATAATCTCGGATGCATTATGCTGAGCAACTAGCCTGGAGGTGTGGATATCCTTAATGAATATGGACACGCCTCCGCCTTTAGAGTTTCGGTCCAGGTTAGGTGGCTGAACGGTGTGGTATGAATTATAGCCTGGTAATGCAGGGGTACTCTCTGGAGCCTTGAACCAGGTCTCTGTCACTGCACAGTTGTCGATGTTCTCCATTTTAAGGAGTGCCTCGAGAGAATGCATTTTTAGGTTTAGACTTCTAGCATTGAGTAGCAATACCCTCAGATTATTCTTCCCTGTACCTGTTAGGGTGGTGAATTTGTCATTTGAACCTTGCCTAAAAAAGGCACTATAGGGGTGGCTAGAGCCTTAGCCAGTATCCGGAATCCCAGGGGCGACAGGTGCAGGCCATCTCTGGCAAAGCATTGTGGCTTGTCGATCATGTCATCCCAGGCAGACAGATACTGGATCCCCTTAGAATGACACCAGAAGCTTAGCCAATTGTTGAAGTCAATCATTTTGTCCTTGTACTGTGGTATCATTCTGGGTGATGGCAGGATGCTACTCAGGGCTAGGGTCATACCTGCCTGGGCTACAAGATTGGACAGCTCCTACAGGTCCCTTTTCATGTAGTCCAATGAGGTACTTCAATATTGTTATAGCAGATGAGACAGTCTGTTCTGAGAGTTTAGCAATCTTCTTGCGTGGAGCCAAATCTGAAACCAAGGAAGGAAAATGATCAGGGGATCACTTCCTACCCTCTTTGCCTTTGGTTGATGAATCCCCCTTAGCCTTCTCAATAGGCTTCTTGAATGAACTGGGAGTTCCAGCAGAAGATGAAGCAGTAGATGGTAAACCCTTGAGGATGAACTTCTTGTAGTGTTCAACCAAGGCACAATGGTTGAACTTCACAGAGATCTCACACTCAAAGTCAACACAGGCAAATCCCAGAGCATATACACACTTCTGGTGGGTGTCAGAATTAGGGATCTACTGCCCACATGAGGTGCATTTTTTAAATCCAATCAACTTATCCGACATTGCAGAAACTTAGAAAAGATGAATGAAAGGGAAGGAAAAACAGCAAAGTGTATAAAAAGAACAAGTACCAATGGTAAGAAATGGAGTACGTCTAAAACGGTATCAGTAGGAGAACAAAGAAGTTCAACTTTGCCAAAGAAACACAAGGTCTACATGAAAGGAGTACCGAAGACAAGGTTAAACAAACAATTTTATGTTAGTGGTAGTACAAGGTGAGGAAGAACAAGAATAAAAGTAGCTACAATAAAATATAAATTATGCCACTTATCCTATCCACCCTAAACACCCGAGCTATGAAAGACCACGTCCATTCATTGAAGCGGCAAACAAGATCTGGGGTAATTCTAACTAGAAGGTAGGATCATGGGTAAGGAAAGGAGCTAGAGCAACACAGCTCAGCACAGTTCAACACGTGGTATAAAAGCCTACAATCTTAAAATCAAACTTGACTAATTCTTATAACAAAGCATCAATCTGAAGTTAAGTCACATAAGAGTGTTTCTCTTTTAATAGTGGTTTTAAACTATTAGTGACATTTAGTCCTGTGGGTGGTCAGCCCAAAAATAATTTATCCATTTATATTCCTCTACCTCTGTTTTATTAGCAAGGTCGCCACCTCTATTACCTAGTGTGACTCGTGATAAAACACACAATTTAAAGCTATGCTGCACACAATTCATCATTATATGGTTTGCCAAGGCATTAGTTGGCACACTTCTAATATCAGAGAACTATGAGGAAATTCTTTCTTTTAACTTTTGGTTGGTCTTTCCAATAGAGAATGCTTTGCATGCTATACAGTTCACTAAACAGACCACATCCTGGGTATTACATGTTGCATACTCTGTAAAGAAAAAAAATGTTATAAATATGCAAATGTATAAATTCATTAGATGTATTTATATATCTACAGAAATTACAACTATAACATGGGAGAGTAGATCTTAAACAGTCCTTTCTTGCTATTTTAGGTTTACCTTCACTCACGTCTTTGTAACATAGATACTGCTTTAGGTTCCAGCATTCTCCTATAATTTTACTTAACTTGGTATCTGATTCAAGTATAGTCCAATACTTCTGTGTTACAGATCTTATCTGGAATGTACGCCTATTATATTTCATTATATATCTAATACCCCCTCTCTATCTCTTTTAGTCATAGTAGGTTTAGAATTTTTGGAGATTAAATTATTTCTTTTCTAACTACATATTTATTATTCATAGCCTCTTACCCTAAACTCTCAGGCCATAGCTTCTAGTTCTTTCTCAAAATCATTATCAGTGGTATTTAACCTACTGTCCCTCAGAAATTGGCTTTTAACAACATTTTATGGCTATACCCTGGATGCATGCTTCGTGCATGTATATATTTTGTCGCCTGCACATTCTTCTTATAAATGGACATTTCAAAAAAATGGGTAGTTATGTGTAATATTAACATCTAAAAAATTAACAGTCACATTTGAATATGACATACTAAACAGCAGAAAACTAGTTGTACTTTGCAAATTCTCTACAAAGACTTCTAATTCTTCTATCGTCCCTTTCCATAACAAAAAGATGTCATCCATGAATCTTTTATAAAAAATCAAATTCGAGTTATGAAAATTATTAGATTCATAGATGACCTGTTCTTCCCAGTGTGGTAATACTATTTTAGCATAAGTATTCACTACTGGGGTGCCCATAGCTACACCCAGCCGTTGATAAAAATAGTTCTCTCCAAACAAATACATTATTAGCAAGCACTGTGTCTAGCATAGAACATAACATATTAATTTTGGTCACACTCAAGCTACTATGGTTACTAAGGAACTCTCTAACAGACTGTATTCCTATGTCATTAGGTATGACTCATGAATGACTTTTTTCTACCTGTGGAGAATGAACTCCTGGATAACATACAAAGAATAGAGCAAGACATTGTTGATTCACCTCACTTTAATTCCACCACTGCAGAATATCAGTTAATGGTGGGAATAATTGATTGATTTGAGGCACAGTTAATTTCTATAAAAAAAGAAATTTATTTGTGATGTGAATGACTTCAAAAATGGTACATTTTTTACTGGCCCAAAATAAACCCTAATTCTATGATGAATGCTGAAACAAAAATACATCTGTGCATTCAACTACTGTATCTAATACTACAGAGAATGCATACCCTTCAGTGGGCTAAGTAGCCAATTAGCTCATGTGGGAACTTCAGTAGTTGACTTAGATGCCTTTCCTCCATTAACTGCTGAAAGAACATGTGTCTCACGATACTGAAAATGTAACCACTATTACAGCAGAGAGTACTGATAAAACAGTAGTAGATTTGGCTACAGAATTGCATCAACATGAAGAACAAAATTTAAATGGACTGTCTGTGTGATCAAAAATATTACAAGAAGAAGAACAGTGTCCAAAATGAATTAGTTGTATGACCCAAAACGTCTTTTTTAGTTCAGACTCCACAGCGGATATTGCAACTGAAACTTCCACTTCAGACTCCAATTCAAGAAAGGTCTATAAGCAGCATGAGAGCGAGAAGCAGGAGCAGAAAGAGAAGAGACAGAGAACTAACCACACAGACACAGCTGTGGATTACAACCTTTACAACGGTAGGGCCAACAACCAGAAGTCAAGTAGTATTAAACTAATAAATGTTGGTAGTTCTAATACCGTTTTACATCGCAACAATTTTAAACTTGTCTGCTAGTGTATTAACTAAAATTGAATTACAGATACTGAATAAAGGTTTAACCTATATTCCTGCCAAAGATGGGAATCTCCATTTATTTTATTTTATTTATTTATTTTACATTTGTTAACCGGGGGTGTCTGACTGAGCCGTAAAGGCCCTTTTTTAGCAGAGGCCCGGGTAGAAAAGCTCCACAAAGAAAAATTACAGACACAATTAGTTATTTAGACATGATCAGTATACTCACAAATTACAAGAGACATGTTTTTACAGTGGTATGCGGCACATAGACAGTTACAGTGGAGAGAACAAACAAAAAAATAATTGTAAAAATAAAGGTAATTAATAGATTTGTGGTGTACAGCTGAAATTTGGAACATAGGTAGAATACATACATAGTACACAGGGACAGTACATACATTATAGATTAGCCAGTGTTTGTGAGTAAGGTTGAAAACTATTATCAAGTGCTCTAGATTTAGTATGTATATGTTATCCACTTTCACTAGCATGGGGAGCAATCATGGCACTGCCAACTTTGCTTGAGATGTTGCCTGATGAGGTCTTTAAAGGAGGCTTTGGATGATGTGTTCTGAATGCTAGTAGGGACAGAGTTCCATTTTTTAGCCATTGAACTGCTATATAGTGCATCTCCAAAGCTACTGTAGCTGTTGGTGACTTCTAGTAGTAGTTTGCTTGATGATCTAAGAGGCCTTTTGGCTGAGTGATGTTGTACTAGGTTTTTGAGGGCAGGACACTTACTGGGGAGGTAATAGATAGAATGACAGAGGCAGAGCTGATTGTAGGTTAGGAGGTTGGGCAGTTCAAGCCAGTGGAGCTGTCTCAAAGCAGTACAGTGATGAGTTCTATATGAGCAATTTGCAGCAAAGCGGGCAATTCTGTTATATCAGGCTTCCATTTTGCTTAGTCCAGTTTTGTTGAGATTAGTCAGAATGGGAGATGCATACAGTAGGGTGGATAGAAGTTGGGAACGAGCAATGGCTGATCGTGTGTTGTTGGTAAGAAATTGTTTGATACGGTAGAGTGACTCCAGTTTGGCATGTACTTTTTTAATAGTTAAGTTGAGATGACTATCAGATTTTAGGTGGGAGTCTATGGTTATTCCCAATAGCTTAGCATGTGTCACTGGAGCAATTGGAGTAGCATTTGTGGAGTAGATAGTGAATTGACCGTTAGTGTTTTTGTTAGAACTGGTTATAATCATAAGCTGAGTTTTCTTTGGATTGAGGATAAATTGGGCTTTGGTAAGGTAGTTTTCAACGTCAGAGAATAAGAAGTTATGTACCTACCATAACGTTCCATGTTAGTTGTCTTCTCTCGCCTTCTTTCTTGCTTGATGGGTTCGGAGCCGATCCCTCGGCTCCGACTCGGCACTTGCTAAGCTCGAGAGTCACTTTTACCAGCTCGAGGCAGCCCCATATCCCATGATGCAAGGCGGTAAGTACCCAGATCTCGTTTGATGACAAAGGGCAATAGCACCAAGCATAAAATACTTCCCAAAGGAAGAAAGAAAACTTACAGATGGAAGAAGGACCAGGTCTGAATGGTCTTCAGCATAACAGTTTCTTATAACAAGGTCTGTCCAGGCCAGGGGAAGGAGGGAGAGTCGCAAGAAAGAAGGAGAGAAGACAACTAACATGGAACGTTATGGTAGGTACATAACTTCTTAATGTTAAGTTGTCAATCTCGCCTTCATTCTTGCTTGATGGGACCGCGTCCCTAGCACCTCTATCCTGGGTGGCTCAATGGAACAAACTCTTGAGGACTGTAGAGCCAAAACTGGCTCTGTCCCTGGAGGCCAAGTCCAATTTGTAATGGGAAACAAAAGTGTGAGGAGTGGCCCAAGTGGCCGCTGCACAAATAGTGTCTAAAGGAAGTCTAGCTTGAAAGGCTGTAGAAGTAGCTAAGCTCCTAGTTGAATGTGCTTTAGGTTTTGAGCACAGCTGTTTTCCCCTGAGCAGATAAATTTCAGAGATGACCGAAGAAAGCCATCTAGACAAAGTCACTTTAGAAACAGGAAGGCCTTTTTTATTATCCGCATAGGAAACAAAAAGTTGATCAGATTTTCTAAATTTTTTTGTTCTGTCCAAATAATATCTAAGTTGACAGTGGACATCAAGATAATGTAGCTTTTGTTCAGCTCTATCTGAATAGTTGGGGAAAAATACAGGGAGATCAATGGATTGATTCAAATTGTTCTTTGAAGCGACCTTAGGCAAAAGGTTGGGTTAGTTCTCAAAGATACTCTGTCTTTGTGAAAACCAAATAGGGGTCGAACCGAAAGAGCATGAAGTTCAGACACCCTCCTGGCAGATGTAATAGCCACTAGGAATAAAGTTTTCCAAGAAAGATATTTCAGGGAACAAGAAACAGCTGGCTCGAAGGGGGGAAGAATCAAGGATGTCAGCACTAAATTTAGATCCCACTGAGGAGGAGGATTCCTGATTGGAGGCTTTAGTAGGAAAATTCCTTTCAAGAAGGCCCTGCAGAGCCTATGGGACATAATATTATGATCTGCTATACCGACATGAAAATTGGAAATAGCAGCCAATTGAACTCTGACTGTGGAAGAAGAGGAGCCTGCATGAAAAATCTCTGCTAAGAAGTCCAGGACTGCCTGAACAGGGGCAGTAAAAGGATCAATATTCTTGGCCTTAGCCCAATAAGAGAAACGTTTCCATTTGCTTGTATAAATCCTCCTGGTAGAGGATTTTAGCGGTTACTATGATGTCTCTAACTGGGTTAGAGATCAAAGGAAGCCTGGCTAAGGAAGGAAGTGGAGCAACCATGCTGTGAGGTTGAGAGAAGGGATTGACCGGTGCAGCTGACCAGATTGGTGAATCAGAAGATCTGGCAATGGGTCCAGATGCCACGGCTGCACCAAAAGGTGATGATGGAGGAACGGAAACCAAACTTGTCGAGGCCAGTAAGGGGCAATGAGAATCAATTTGGCTCTCAAAACGGTAGCTTTCTGGAT
This sequence comes from Protopterus annectens, assembly GCF_019279795.1. Classification (NCBI taxonomy): domain Eukaryota; kingdom Metazoa; phylum Chordata; order Ceratodontiformes; family Protopteridae; genus Protopterus; species Protopterus annectens. The sequence continues at coordinate 1,846,914,764 of NC_056737.1, forward strand.
AACCTGAGGGATCAGAGGAAATGGAGGGAAGGCATAAAGAAGTCCCTGGGGCCAATCCTGGGTCAGAGCGTCTCTGGGGGGATGGCCTGATGGAGGGAAGAGGCAGAAGAAGTCTGGACATTTGCTGTTTTGGGGAGTAGCAAAAAGATTGCAGCATGGACGACCCCATTCCAGAAAAATCTCTTCCGCTATAGATTGCTTGAGAGACCACTCGTGAGGCATGAGAATAGCTCTGCTCAATCTGTCCGCTACAATGTTGGTTTTCCCAGAGATATGCGTTGCTACCAGAAACCGATGAGAGGAGATCGCCCATTGCCATAGTCTGAGCGCTCGACACAAAGGGTAGGACTTGGTTCCGCCCTGTTTGTTGATATACCAAACTACAGACATGTTGTCTGTGTGGACTGCAATTGTCCCTACGGGAAGAAAGTCATTGAGGGCTTGCAACGTTAAAAGCACTGCTCTCATCTCCAGGACATTTATGTGCAGATGGTACTCGAACGGCTGCCACGTCCCATGAACCATCCTGCCCTGATAATGACCCCCCCACCCGATCAGGGAGGCATCCGTGGTGACAGTGGCTATCGGGGATGGGGGTACAAAGTACCTGCCTTGGTGAACCTGAGGAGATGTGATCCACCAAGCAAGATGCTCTTTGCATGTCTGTGTCACTAGAATCTGGTGACGCATTGGAAGTTGTTGGTATGACCATTGTGTGAACAGCATCCACTGAAGAAGGCGCATGTAGAATCGAGCCAGCGGAAGAAGAGTAATGGCCGCAGCCATGAGACCTAATACCTTTAGAACCATTCTGGCCTGTACTTTCTTGTTGGCCAGAATGATTCTGACATGACTCTGAATGTCTGAAACTCTTTGATCTGTAAGGGTAGCTGACATCCGAACAGTGTTTAAGTTTGCCTATGAAGGTAATAGACTGGCAGGGCGATAAGGATGACTTTTCAAAGTTGATCGAGATGCCCAAATGAGAACAAAGGTTTATTGTGTAATCCCTGGCTTGTGTAAGCTGATGCCTGGTGGTGGCTGACAGGAGCCAGTCGTCGAGATACGGAAACACCTGGAATCCTTGACGCCTCAGATGAGCCGTGACCACTGCCATGCATTTGGTGAACACTCTGGGGGCTGTAGTGAGACCAAAGGGCAGGGCTCTGAACTGGAAATGACTGGACCCCAGCCGAAAGCGGAGAAATCTCCTGGAGCGTCTGTGAATTTTGATGTGATAGTACGCATCCTGAAGATCTATTGAGCACATCCAGTTGTCCTTCTGTAAGAAGGGCAGAATTGACTGAAGAGTGACCATTCGGAATCTTGTCTTCCTGACAGACTTGTTGAGTCTGCTGAGATCCAATATTGGTCTCCAGTCTCCCGTCTTTTGGGGACCAAAAGAACCTTGAGTAGATTCCAGGCTCTGAATGGTCTGTTGTAACTGGCTGAATGGCTCTTTTTTGCAGTAGTTTTGAGACTTCTAACTCTGCAATTTCCCTTAGACCGGGTGGTACATCTGGAAGGGAATTTGAGTGGAAGGGACTTTCCTCGAAAGGAATTATGTAATCCTTGGATATGATCGACTGTACCCATCTGTCTTGAGTGAGGGAATGCCAGGCTTCTGGGTACAGTGATAATCTTCCCCCGACTGCCTCCAAGGAGGGACAGCCGGGCAACATCTCAGGGATGCTGAAAGGGCTTGTCAGAGAGAGGCTCTCAGTTTCCCTGGTTTTTCGGACCCCCTCTGCCTCTAGAGCGGCGTCTGTTGTTGTTACCCCCTCTGCCTCTAGGGGTAAACTGACCACGTGAATCTGGCGTGACTCCTTGGGATTTACGGAACCACATTTTCCCACCTTTCTGTCCTTTGGGATAAGGTCTAGAAGGGGTGGAAAACGGACTCCTACAGCAGAAAGAGTCTTGCCGTCCTGTTCGCACCTGGTCAAAGTTTCCTTCACCTGAGGGCCAAACAAAGCTGACCCATCAAAGGGAGAATTTGTGAAGGACGCCTTAAAGGGATCCGCAAAATCACATAGCCGCATCCAGGCTTGGCGACTAAGAGCCACACCTGTACCTGCGGCTCTACTCGCTCCATCAGCAGCATAAGATATTAGCCGCATGGAGGAGTTTGCAATGGAATTAAGGGTTCCTAGCTGCGAAGCAATTTTTCTTGAGCCCCTGCAGCTGTAGGATCCTGTACTACTTCACCCAGCTCCTTAAGGATATCCCTCTGGAGTCTGGTGAAGTGACATAGGTAATTCAGCGAACGATAGCAAAGGTCGCTGAGGAAAACATCCGCTTACGTACCTATCCATGGTCCTAGAGTCCTTATTAGGAGGATGGACGGCACGGAAGGATCTGCAAGTTCCTTCTTGGTGGCCGCAGCCACCACCATGGCATCAGCGGGACACCCTTAGTGAGGAATTGCTTGTCACACGGGCAGTGATAAATTTTGAAGGCCTCCTAGGGACTGGCTCTACAGAGTCAGGAGCTGCCCATGCCTTCGTGCAATAACCTGCATAAGGGGGTCGAAGGCGGAGACACCCAGGAGGTGGAGGGCCGAGATCCAAATGCCTCTAGGTATACTGACTCATCCTCAGAGGGATTGTTGGTGGGCCAGTTTCCCTCTGTTTAAGGAGTTCTAGGATGTCTGAAAGGAGACATCCTCAGAGGGGATCTAGGGGATCCCTCTGACTCATCAAAGTCAGTATCCAAGTGACAGACTCGGGGAGTCTACATGTTTCCTCTTACAAGTCCTCTTCCTAGGAGGATCTCCAAACATCAGGAGAATCCTCGGAAGAGGGGAAATTCCCAATGGGGAAACCTGAGGCGGAGGATCTCTGGGTCCTGTAGCAAGAGAAGTGGCAGAGATGTCAACAGGTACTATAGAGGGAGGAGCTACGGGAACAGACTGCTGACTGATACCAGTGGCCAGCACACTCTTCATCACCTCGAATGCTCCCCTCCCAGGCAGGTCCGAGAGAACTCGTTCCGAAGAACTAGGAACACCAGGGACCACCGAAAGGGAAGTCTCCGAGGCAGATGTCGGAGCCGAGCTCACCAAGGCTGAGGCTCCAAGGGGAAGAGCGGGTTCGGACAAGGGTCCGATGCCACTCACCCCCTCGGAGGAGACCATGGAAGCCTGACCACGAATCCCTCTAAGGAAGGTCTCAAGAGGAGATAAGAGTAGAGGCTGAAGGAACAGAAGGGGTATCCGTCCTCCAGCCGTAGCAGTAACCATTCGAAGACTCCAACTCCAAGCTCTGGGGTAGAGTTGAAGGAGGAACTGTAACGGGTGTGGACCAACAGTCGCCTGTTGAGACGGACTATGTAACATTTGGGCCAGTACCTGTGACTTAAGTAATCTGCTGACCACTCTCTAGGTCATGGTCTGAAAGTCTGGATGACCTTGAAGATCGGCTCCGATGGCTCCGTTCGAAGGAGAGGTGAAGCCGAGCCGAAGTATCGGCTCCAAGGAAGGAGACCTCGACCTCTTCCTGGAATGAGCCATCGGAACCGATACTATAGATCCTGTCGGAGCCGAAGACTTATCGGAGCCGACAGGAAGCTCGATGCATCGGCTCCAGCCGGAGCCGATACAGCCACCAAAGTAACGGTGTCGGAGCCGATCGGAGCCGACACCGATGCCTGTGCCACATGGTGGTCGGAACCGATCGGAGCCGACACCGAAGTGGTCGATGCAGAATCGGCACCGATAGCCATCAGTGCCGAAGGCTTTGTTAAGCCAGAATCGGCTCCAGCCGGAGCCGATCTCGACTGGGAACGAGTCGGAGCCGAGGCCGCAGGCTTAGACACAGAAGCCTGGGCCTTGGAAGATTTGGCTGATTTTGATGGAGCCGACTTAGCCGGAGAGCCCTCCGGCTTAAGAAGGCCCCTAAGTATCAGCTTGTTTCGTCTTTCCTGCAGGACTCTCTGGCTGAAGGAATGACAAATAGCACAGGAGTCCTGCAGGTGAAGAGGCCCCAGGCAATACAGGCAAGAAGTGTGACCGTCTGTCAGAGACATCTTCTGACAGCACGAGTCACACTTCTTAAAACCTGAGACCCTCTCCTTTGACATGGTGCTTCACAAAACACACACACACACACCAGTCAAAAAATTAAATTAAATAAAATACCAAAAAGGTATTCCTATAAAACAAACACACACACCCTAACAGGGAGGGGATGGGATGGGTAAAGTTTGACTAAAAAAAATTAGAAGAGACAGGGATTTTCTGTCAGAAAATCTATATAATTAACTTATAACTAACAATTAAAGGTTTTTTTACAAAAAGGGGCTTAAATATCAAAAAAGTGAATCACTTACCAGGAGCTGGTAAAAGGAGGACCTCATAAGCGAAGCAGCAAACGAGATCTGGGTACTTACCGCCTTGCATCATGGGATATGGGGCTGCCTCGAGCTGGTAAAAGTGACTCTCGAGCTTAGCAAGTGCCGAGTCGGAGCCGAGGGATCGGCTCCGAACCCATCAAGCAAGAATGAAGGCGAGATTGACAACTTAACATTGTTAGTTGAGTTGTTTGCTGGAGGGTGGGAATGTTTTGTGAAGCACAGATTAAGGTGGTGTCATCTGCATACTGAATTATAGATGCATGCTGTGTGGAGGTATGAAGGTCATTTGTGAAGACTGTGAATAGTAGTGGTCCTAAGATAGAACCCTGTGAGACTCCTATAGTTATTGGCAGCTGAGGAGAGAGAGAGAGAATTTTCCCATTTCACAGCTTGGTACCTGTAAGTTAAGTAGCTTTGGAACCAGGTAAAAGTGGAATTTGATAGATGATATTGGTTTAGTTTGTTTAGCAGGATTTGGTGTGAGACTGTGTCAAATACGTTGGACATATCCAAAAAAAGAGTTGACACTTGTAGGCCTTCATTTTTGAGATGGTTTGCTGTGTCTGTAAAGCAGAGGAGGGCTGTAGTGGTACTATGGGCAGGTCTGAAACCATGCTGAGTAGGTGACAGGATGTTGCTGTCTAGGAGATGGTTTAGCATCTGGGTATGGATGCATTTTTCTAGGATTTTGGCCAAGGGGGAGAGTAAAGCAATGGGTCTGTAGTTATTAAGTTCAGTAGAGGTCCCGCCTTTATGTATGGGTGTAACATAGGATATTTTCCAGAGTTTGGGCACATAGTTTTCAACAACTGATCTGTTTATGAGAGTGGAGACTGGGATAGCAATAGCATCTGCTGTGAGTTTCAAGAAATAGCTGGGGAGTAGGTCAGCTGCTGTTGAGGTTTTTAATTTGGAGAGCATGCTTTTGATTGAAGTGGTGGAAACTGTTTTGAGGGTAAAGCTTGTATTAGTGTTATTTGTGTTTGGGGATAGTGAGGAAGGAACTGTCCTGTGATACTAAGGATAGAATTGAGTTCACAAAGTGGGAGTTGAATTGTGTTTCGATGGGAACTTTAGTGTCGGGGTGGTTGGTTTGGGGGTAGCCTTTTGGGTGGATTTTAGTAGCTGGTTTACATTTTTCCAAAATTTGTGTGGGTTGTGTTGGTATTTAGTTTGTAATGTTGTGTAGTAGGAATTTTTGTCCAGTCTAATGCATTTTTTGCACAGTTGCGCAGTTCTTGGTACTTAGTTAGGCTTTGAGTTTCTTTGTTTTTTTTGATAGTAAAGCCAGGCAGTGTCTCTGGACTTGAGGATTTGTTTGGTTTCTTTACTGAGCCAGGGTTTGTAGAGGTTCTAACCTTGATTTTGCACAATGGAGCGACAGTGTCTAGGTGTTGTAGAAATGTTTTGTTGAAATATGCTGGGAGGGTTTTGGGGGGGGGTCCAGTCACAGTTATACAGTAAAGTGTTGAGGACCTCAGCAGAGAATTTTTTTGTGTTTCTAGTGGATATATAGTTAGTGGTTTTGCATATGCTTGTTCTACTAAGTATAAAGTATATTATGTTGTGGTTACTTAAGGTGTCTGGGAGACTGCCTGTGTGAGGGTACAATGTGGGGTTGCTAGTTAGGACCCAGTCAAGGATGGATTACCTTTTAGATTTTTTATCACATCTAGTTGGAATTTGGGCTAGCTGCTGGTAGCCATGGAGATTTATTAGATTACTTGGTAGTTCTGATATACAGGTGAACCAATCTAGGTTGAAGTCCCCCAGAATAAGGGTTTCTTGTGAGTATGTGGAAGAACACCAGGATAAGAAGTCTTCAAGGCTAGCAGGTGTATTACCAGGTGGAATATAGATCACAATTGTGGTGATGACCTTTTTAGGGTGAAGTTGAGGTTGTGAGATAAGTATGTCCCAATTATTGGGGGAGGGGTAGGAGTTTGGTAATTGACGGACAGTTAAGTTGGACTTGTACAGTAAGGCAGTTCCATCCCCTTTACAAAGTGATCTATCTTGTCTAATGATATTGTAGCCGGTAGGGAGAACGTCTGAGTTAGCTATGTTTTTATTTAGCCAGGTTTCTGTTAAAGCAACTCTGTCTTGGGAGTAGTGTGCTATTGTGGCCTGGAGTTCAGGTATTTTATTTTTGATACTTCTAATATTAATATTTAGCATTAAAAGACGGTTGGTTTTGCTGCTGTTGTTGATTTGCCCAGGGATGAGGAAAGTGGGGGTGTTATGTTCTGACATTTGTGTTGGAGCAGTTTGTGTTGGACAGGATGGATTTGGGCCTGGGTTGGGGTGGATATCCCCAGTTATGGTGAGCCTGGAGTTAAAATGGTTATACAGATGTTGGAGTTTGGTGAGGAGTGTGAGAAAGTATTGTGTTTTTTTGGAGTAGGAATGAGAGCATATGTGTTTAGTTCTGAATTGGTCCGTTATCTAGTTCTTGAATTGGTCTGTTATGTAGTTCTTGAATAACTGTCGGCAGATATTATTATAATGTGTGGTGTCTGTATACGAGAGTGCATAATGCAGTGTTGTGCTACTAAGGTTAGGGATATTGCTAGAGTGGTAATTTGTGGTGTTGTAAAGAATTATGAGAAGACAGACTAGACTTAGTTGTGTGATAGTCATGGTTATAAAGTTTAAATTGTTTCTGGGTGGGGGGTCTGAACAGGAAGTACTGGGTTGCACTATATGTGGATGGGGAAGTAGTGTGGGTGATGTAAAAATGTCTAGTGGGAATGAGAGTGATTGGGAGTATTTTGTGTGGAGCAAGTTGGTGTGGTACAATGTGATATGACTTGAGGAGCTGTGATTGGTGGAGGTGATGTGAGGGTGAGCTGTGGGTATGGCTGTGATTACTATAAATGTAGAGGTAGTGAGGGTGGGAGGGAATAGGGAGCAGGGCAGAGCCAACCAAGACAACAGAAAAAAGTAAGTATTACTTTACAAATCTGAACACTTTTAAAACAAATTCCTGAGGTCTAATGGCTTACCGGCAAGCAGAATGTAATTGCTGAAGAGCACTTTTGTCCTGGTGGGAGACTAGAAATTTAAAGATGGCTCCATGCTCAGCAGGATTCTAATATAGACTTTGCATTGGGGGAGGGAGCTAGCACAAGGGGTGTAAACCAGGTGAAATGCAAAGAAACCAGAGAGGCAATCAGTGGAAATCAGTGAAGGCCTCAGAGGGGGTAAGTAATAATTCAAACTACCTGCAAAGTGAAGGAAAGAAGAGACAGCAACGTTTATTAAGGTTGGGAGTGTGTCTTCACATTGACTTGCTGATTAGTAACCAGTTTGTGCACAGATTAGAGTAGGGAGATACATTAGCAATGAAGGGGAATGTATAGAGATGCAAATAAACAGGTGGGCCTCCAAGTGATACAAACTAAGGCAGAAAGCACTGAGAGGGCTGCTTGATGGTTAATTTCGTCACAGGGATGTGAATTAAATGTATACTGTCTATTGGACAGTTAGGATTACTGTACTAGCGGGGGGGGGGGACAAGGCTACAACAGTCAGTTTTATTAGCAAGCTGAGAACTACTAAGAAATACTGCTATTGTGATGCCTTATCAGAACTTAAGATTTTTTGTAAGGAATTTAGAACTAAAAAATATGTTTAAGAACAATGAAAGTAACTATAATTTGCAGCCAAAATGTAGCAGCACTTTCATACCTAATGGTACATTATGTACTAATGTATTTTATAAAATGTGTGAGAATTAATTATATGAATTGTTTTTTAAAAAAGTGGTAAAAAATACTATAATCTAACATATGATGAAAGGACTGCATTAAACGAAAAGCTAGAAATGATATAATAATAATTTATTTATTTATTTATTTTACATTTGTTAACCGGGGGTGTTTGACTGAGCCGAAAAGGCCCTTTTTCAGCACAGGCCCGGGGAGAAAAGCTCCACACAGAAAAATTACAGATGCATTTAATTATTTAGACATGATCAGTTGTTGTTGTGTCTTTCGGCTTTTCCCGGTTAGGGGTCGCCACAGCGGAACTCCGGTCCGCTAATGATTGGCAGTAGAGTTTTACATGCCGAGTTGCCAGCCCTGACGCACAACCTTCAACGAAGGTACGCCCATTCACGCATGTCTCCAGACAGAAGACGCTCTAGCTGAGAATTGAGAATCGAATGGGACAACGTCTTACTGTGAGGCAACAGCGCTACCGCAGCACCACCACCGCATCACACAAAATTAGAAAAGACATGTTTTTACAGTGGTATGCAGCACATCAACAGTTACAGTGGAGAGAACAAACAAAAAAATATTAATTTAAAAATAAAGGTAATTAATAGATTTGTGGTGTACAGCTGAAATTTGGAACATAGGTAGAATACATACGTAGTACGCAGATACTGTAAATACATATTAGATTAGCCAGTGTTTGTGAGTAAGACTGAAAACTATTATCAAGTACTCTAGGTTTAGTATGTGTACCTTATCCACTTTCACTAGCATGGGGAGCAATCATGGCACTGCCAACTTTGCTTGAGACGTTGCCTGATGAGGTCTTTAAAGGAGGCTTTGGATGATGTGTTTTGAATGCTAGTGGGGACAGAGTTCCACATTTTAGCCACTGAACTACTATATAGTGCATCTCCAAAGCTACTGTAGCTGTTGGTGACTTCTAGTAGTAGTTTGCTAGATGATCTAAGAGGCATTTTGGCTGAGTGATGTTGTACTAGGTTTATGAGGGCAGGACACTTATTGGGGAGGTAATACATCGAATGACAGAGGCATAGCTGATTGTACGTTAGGAGGTTGGGCAGTTCAAGCCAGTGGAACTGTCCTCAAAGCAGTACAGTGAGGAGTTAATTATAAGCAATTTGCAGCAAAGTGGGTAATTCTGTTATAGCAGGCTTCCATTTTGCTTAGTTCAGTTTTGTTGAGATTAGTCAGAATGGGAGATGCACAGAGTAGGGTGGATAGAAGTTGGGAGTGAGCAAATGTTGATCTTGTGTTGTTGGTAAGAAATGGTTTGATACGGTAGAGTAATCCCAGTTTGGCATGTACTTTTTTAATAGTTAAGTTGAGATGACTATCAAATTTTAGGTGGGAGTCTATGGTTATTCCCAATAGTTTAGCCTGTGCCACTGGAGCGATTGGAGTAGCATTTGTGGAGTAGATAGTGAAGTGACTGTTATCAGTGTTTTTGTTAGAACTGGTTATTTATTTTTTTTTTATTTATCATTTTGTTGACCGGGAATGTCCGACTAGGTTCCACAGAGCCTGTTTTCAGTGGAGGCCCGGGGAGAAATTCTCCAGATGCATGTCTTTGGAATGTGGGAGGAAACCGGAGTACCCGGAGGAAACCCACGCGAACACAGGGAGAACATGCAAACTCCACACAGAAGGCACCCCAGCTGAGAATCGAACCGGAGAACCTCTTGCTGTGAGGTGACAATGTTAACCACTGCACCACTGTGCCGCCCAAATCATAAGATGAGTTTTCTTTGGATTGAGGATAAGTTGGGCTTTGGTAAGGTAGTTTTCAATGTCAGAGAATGCTAGTTGAGTTGTTTGCAGGAGGGTGGGAATGTTTTGTGCAGCACAGATTAAGATAGTGTCATCTGCATACTGAATGATAGACGCATGCTGTGTGGAGGTATGGAGGTCATTTGTGAAGATTGTGAATAGTAGTGGTCCTAAGACAGAACCCTGTGGGACTCCTATAGTTATGGGCAGCTGAGGAGAGAGAGAGAATTTTCCCATTTCACAGCTTGGTACCTGTCAGTTAAGTAGCTTTGGAACAAGGTAAGAGTGGAATTTGATAGGTGATATTGGTTTAGTTTGTTTAGCAGAATTTGGTGAAAGACTGTGTCAAATGCTTTGGATATATCCAAAAAAAAGAGTTGACACCTGCAGGCCTTCATTTTTAGATGGTATAATGTGTCTGTGAAGCAGAGGAGGGCTGTAGTGGTCCTATGGGCAGGTCTGAAACCATGCTCAGTAGGTGACAGGATACTGCTGTCTAGGAGATATTTTAGCATCTGGGTATGGATGCATTTTTCTAGGATTTTGGCCAGGGAGGAAGAGTAAAACAATGGGTCTGTAGTTATTACGTTCAGTGGAGGTCCCGCCTTTATGTATGGGTGTAACATAGGATATTTTCCAGAGTTTGAGCACACTAGTTTTCAACAATTGATCTGTTTAGGAATGTGGAGATTGGGATAGCAATAACATCTGCTGTGACTTTCAAGAAATAGCTGGGGAGTAGGCCGGCTGCTGTTGATGAGTTTTTTAGTTTGGAGAGCATGCTTTGGATTGAAGTGGTGGAAACTGTTTTGAGGGTAAAGCTTGTTTTAGTGTTATTTGTGCTGTGGGGGGGGGCTAGTGAAGAAGGAACTGTCCTGTGATACTAAGGAGAGAATTGAGTTCACAAAGTGGGAGCTGAATTGTGTTTCGGTGGGAACTTTAGTATCAGGGGTGGTTGGTTTTAGTAGCTGGTTTACATTTTTCCAAAATGTTTGGGGGTTGTGTTGGTATTTAGTTTGTAATGTCGTGTAGTAGGATTTTTATGTCCAGTCTAATGCATTTTTTGTACGGTTGCGCAGTTCTTGGTACTTAGTTAGGCTTTGTGTTTCTTTTGATAGTAAAGCCAGGCAGTGTCTCTGGACTTGAGGATTTGTTTTTTTTTTTTTACTGAGCCAGGGGTTTGTAGAGGTTCTAACCTTGATTTTCCACAATGGGGCAACAGTGTCTAGGTGTTGTAGAAATATTTTGTTGAAATATGCTACAGCCTGGTCAAATGGAAGGGTTTTTAGGAAGGTCCAGTCACAATTACAGAGTAAAGTATTGAGGACCTCAGGAGAGAATTTTTTTTGTGTTTCTAGTGGATATACAGTTAGTGGTTTTGCATATGCTTGTTCTACTACGTATAAAGTAAATTAAATAAGCACACAAGGGAGGAAAAGTAGTAGTTATGAATACCGATGATTTTATAACTTGAATGTTGCATTTATTGGAAGATGAGAGCGCATTTAAGATTAGCTGCTTACAGGTGACCGATACTGTTTATAAAGTGAAAACTTTTCTATATGATTTACTAATGGAATGCTCCATTACACTGGAGCTATATAATTACTTGTATTTAGCAAGCCCTTGGATTCCAAACATTTACAGTCTCCCAAAAATACATAAAAAAATACTAATCCACTGATGAGACCTATTACATCAGGGAAAAGATGGATTACCAATGCACTACCTATACAGAAAGAGCTACATGATATGTTACAGTACAGTAAAAGTTTTATTAAAGATGTAAATGCATTTTTAACATCATTGCATACCTGGTCAAAAGAGAACTATGTCACAAGAGTGGTTTTAGTTACTCTAGATATAAAGTCACTGTTTACGGTCACACCTAATGACAGAGAAATACAGTCTGTAACCATAGTAGCTTGAGTGTGACCAAAATTAATATGTTATGTTCTATGTTAGACACAGTGCTTGCTAATAATGTATTTATGTTCAGAGAGAACTATTTTCATCAGCAGCTGGGGGTAGCTATGGGCACACCAGTAGTGAATACTTATGCTAACATAGTATTAGCACACTGAGAAGAACAGGTCATCTATGAATCTAACAATTTTTGTAACTCAAATTTGATTTTTTATAAAAGATTCATGGATGACATCTTTTTGTTATGGAAAAGAATGAGAGAAGATTTAGAAGTCTTTGTAGAGTATCTGCAAAGTACAACTAGCTTTCTATTGTTTAGTATATCCTATTTAGATGGGACTATTCATTTTTTAGATGTTAATATTACACATAACAATCCATCTTTTGAAACATCCATTTATAAGAAGAATGTGCAGGTGACACGATATGTACATGCACAAAGCAAGCATCTTGGCTATAAGTATGTTAAATACCACTGATAATGGTTTTGAGAAAGAGCTAGAAGCTATGGCCTGAGATTTTAGGGTAAGAGGTTATGATACAAAACTGACAGAGAATAATAAATATGTAGTTAGAAAAGAAAGAATTTCATCTCAAACTAAAAATTCTGAACCTACTATGACTAAAAGAGATAGAGAAGGGACTATTAGATATACAATGAAATATAATAGGCATACATCCCAGATAAGATCTGTAATATAGAATTACTGGACTGTACATAAATCAGATACTGAGTTAAATAAAAGTATAGGAGAAAGAGCTCAGTTCACCTATAAAAGGGAAAGGAACCTAAAGCAGTTTCTATTTTACAAAGACTTGAGTGAAGGTAAACTTAAAATAGCATGAAAGGGCTGTTTAAGATCTACTAACCCATGTCACAGTTGTAATTTCTGTAGCTATATAAATACATCGAATGGATTTATACATCAGCATACTTATAAAAAAAATTTTCTTTACAGAGTATGCAACATGTAATACCCAGGATATGGTCTATTTAGCAAACTGTATAGCCTGTGGGGCATTCTATATTGGAAAGATCAACCAAAAGTTAAAAGAAAGAATTTCCTCACATCTCTCTGATATTAGAAATGTATCAGCTAATAACTTGGCAAAGCATATAATGATGAATTATGTGCAGCATAGCTTTAAATTTTGTGTTTTATCACAAGCCACACTAGGGAATAGAGGTGGCGACCTTGTTAATAAAACAGATAGAGGAATATAAATGGATAAATTATTTTTGGCCAGACCACCCACCAGGACTAAATGTCACTAATAGCTTAAAACCCCTATTTAAAGAGAAACATTCTTATGTGACTTAACGTCAAATTGATGCTTTGTTACATGAATTAGTCAAGTTTGATTTTAAGATGGTAGGCTTTTATACCATATGATGAACTGTGTTGTTTTTATTGGCTGGCATGTTTTATATATATATATATATATATATATATATATTAATGCATTACAGCTTGTCTGTTTTAACACTATACTGAAAAAGAGTTTGTTAACTTGAAAGCTTTGTTTGTTGTTTTATAATAAACTGGCAGTTTTGGACCATTGTTTCTCTTGCTTCTACAATGTTTGACTTCTCTGGTGAAGTTTTAGCTGTTTAGGTGAATTTTTACTTGTACTTAGATTGTACATTCAATTTATGAGACACATACGTATGAACTGTGCACCAATGTGCTGCACCACAAATGTCATCAATGGGAAGCCCTCTACAAAAGGCTGTTGAAATATATATTGCTCTAATGGAATAAACTTTAAACTTAGATTGAACAGCCAAATTCCTTTTGTTATAGACAAAGGAAATGAAGTCTGTCAACCATCTCAAAAGGGCTTTAGAGATCTTTAGGGAAGCTATGGAAGAGTCAGTACGGCCAATGTAAATCTTCAAAATAGCTGCCATTTGAACTTTCATGGTGGAATAACTAGAACCTTTGTCAAAGAGCTCTGATAAACATTCTAAGATCGATGGAACAGGTGCTGAGAAATCATCCAATCCTTTGGAAACAGCCCAGACACAGAACTGCTTCCATTTGATATGGTATACCTTTTATGTGGCTGGCTTCTGAGAAGCTGATATAATCTTGACAACTGTAGTGGGAAGCCTGGCATATCTGGCTATGGTCAAAATTAGAGAAACCATAACGTTAGTTTCAAGTACTTCTGATCCAGTGGAGGCAATCCGGAAAGGGTGAGTTAGAAGAACTGGATAAATGATCCAACATCCATGGAGGATGTACTAGCACAGGCCAAAGGAAGAAGAGTCATGTTTGTCGGGGCCAGATGGAGGCAATGAGGATCATCCTGGCATTGCACTGTCTTGGCTTCTGGATGAAATTGTTCATTAGAGGCAAGGGGAAAAGCATATAGGAGACCCAGGGGTAAATTGCCGACCAGAGCATCCCTCAGTGATTGACCCTGTGGAGGAATGAGGGCAAAGCAGCTGCTGCATTTGTTGTTGCGGTAGAAGGCAAAGAGACTGCAGCAAGGATGGCCACAGCGACGGAAAATCAAGGTTGCCACTTTGGATCGAGGAACCACTCATGAAGTATTAGGATAATCCTGCTTAATCTGTCTGCTAGTCACTGGATGATCCTGCTGTCATGAATTGGTGTGAAGACATTGCCCACTGCCAAACTCTCAAGTCCTCTTGACACAGATTCCTCCCTATTTGTTCATATAACATACTACTGTCATATTGTCCATCTGTATGGAGATCACACCCTTGAGAAGGAGGTCATATAATGCCTGCAACATTAGGAACTACCCTCATCACCAAGATACTGTTGTGAAGATTGGCCTCTATGGGTGACCATGTACCTTGGACCATCTTCTCTTTGAAATACTTCCCCCATCCGAGAAGGGAAACATCTATGTTTACTGTCACTACTGCAAACTCCATGTGAAATGGGTGTCTCTCAGTTAGTGATGAAGAGACAATCCACCAGGCAATGTGTTGTCTGCATATCAGAGTAAGTCGAATCTTTGCATACAATAGGTGCATGTTCTGAGACTCCACTGAAGTACTCTTGGGTCTATATCACTTTGTCGAAAGCTTAACTGAGTGAATCACTAATGGTCAGAACCTATTCAGCAAAATTCAATTAAGTTAACGATTGTTTCAGAAAAAAATTTCCAATGTAATTTCCAAAATTTCCATAGTAATGTGTACAGCGTGTCGTGTTAATGCGTACTCCTCTAGTATCATAAAGTAGTTAGGTAGGGGTTTGAATCCTGCACTTGACAAGTGTGTGTTTGTGTGTGATCTCCTTGGAGAGGAGCAACCTTTTATAAAAGGGGTTGGGAGGGTGGCCTAATGGTTAAGGTGTTTGCCTTGCAAACACAAGGTGCAGGGTTTGAGTCTCTCAAGGGACAGTTGGCTAGGCTTAAAATGGCTCGCAAGGGCAGTTAGCTTAGTACTAATCTATGAACCTATGAACCTATGAACCAAGAACGTGGTTGGCCATCGTGGTGGATTTGCCCTTTTTCCCACTGTAGTGGGTTCTCTGAGTTGGTATATTTAGTTGGAGGGTTGCAAAGCCCCCCACTTTGGAAGGTTTTAAATTTTGTTGTATTTGTTATGGACGGTTGTTGGCCTACTATTTTTATTCCATAGGAAACATTTTGGTGAAATGGTCATTCCCATAACTGAGCTTTTTCTGACTGGAGTTCAATAATTACCGATTTGCTCAATTAAGCTTTCTACAAAGTTATATAGATCCGTACTCTCATGTGGAATTTGGCCATTGGAACCATCAGTAACATGCAGGCCATTAGACTTAGGAGGCATAAGATCAATCTTGCTAGAGGTGAGGCACCCTCATGGCAGTTAGAAATAATAAATCCCTGGTATCGGGAAGGCTGACAATCTGTAGGCTGGTATTGACATGGTATCCTATAAATTGTATTTGTTGGGTTGGTGTCAGATGACACTCGGTAAGATTTACTTTTGTCATTAAACTCAGCAACAACTGGAGCACAAGATCCAAATGGCATAGCAGCTGACATTTGGAGGTAGCAGTCAGAAACCAATCGCCATGAGTAGTGACTGGCTCCCAGCCAGAAATGGAGGAATCTACTGTAAAGCCTCTCGATCTTCACACAACAATAAGGGTCCTGCAGATCTACTAATTACATCCTATCATCCTTCCTCAGTAAAGGCAATATGGACTGAATCGAGGCCATCCAACATTTTGACGGTTTTACAAACTGAGTTGAACGAGACCCAGAATGGGTCTGAGGCCCCCTACATCTCTGGCACCAAAAAGAACCTTGAATAGACTCTGGATTCTAACTGTTCTGGGGGGACTGGTTGGATGACTCTTTCTAGCAGTCTTGAAATTTCAACTGCTGCTAGTTCCCACTAAGTGGAACATCAGGAACATTCCTCTTTTTCTGAGGAGGAAGGGAAAAGGGAATTGAACAGCCTCTGGAAATTATTTTCAGCACCCAAGAAACCATGGTTATGCTTTGCCAGGCTTGTGTGTGCAAAGATAGGTGCCCCAAACTGCCTTCAGAGTGCAACAGTTGAGCAACCATTCAAATATGCTGATACAGCTTCTCGGAAAAAGGACTGCATAAGTCCTGATTTTGAGGCCCGCCTCTGCCATTTGAATTAGCTCAACCCCTGCCACAAGAAGGTCTATCCCCAGAAAAATCATAAGAGCTCTGTCATTTTTGGAACATCTTTTTCTTCCTGTTCTTTGACTCTTCTGAACATCCACAGGCAATACACTTGAGAGAGAGTTGGAAATTTATTTGGTCAAATCTCTTTGGAACCTATTAACATGAGCCAAATAATTCTGTGATCTCACAGCAAATGTCACTGATGCATAAGCCCATTTCCAAAATATGTCCATCACCATGGACTCCTTGTTAGGAGGATGAACAGAGGAACTTTCCTCAGCCAGTTTTTTCTTTGTGAACACCGCTACCATCACAGCATCCACTGAAGGAACTTTGCTCCAATGTTTCCTATCCTTAGGGGCTGCTAAAATTCTGTCTGATTTTCTGGGCATAGGCTCCACAATGTCAGAGTCCTTCCAAGCTCATTGAGTCATGAGGTCAATAACAGGATCAAGAGGTGGTACCACCCAAAATGATGTTGAGCTGGAACCAAAAGCTTAAAAGAACACATATTTCTCAGGTGAGGGATCTTGGGTAGGCCATCCCTCTGTTTCATCAATTCGAGAATCTCACTGAAGGTGACGTCTTCCAAAGGGGACCGGGGAGATCCTTCACCCTCATCCAAATCAGTGTCTTCTGCGAAAGATTCTGGAGATTACTCTATGTGCTTCTGTTTGTACAACTGATTCCTATGAACAACTTCTAGTTGATGATCAGAATGTTAAGAAATCAGACAGGGAGCTAATGTAGAAAAGAGCCTCAGCAGATTGTGTTTCTGACTGTCCTTGTCTGGCAGGAAGATCTGAAGAAGGGGCAGAATCCTGCTGGGATTTGGATGGCGCCAAACTGGATGGAGTAGTCTTCTCCCTGGACAAAGCTAGGACCCAATGAAAAACCTCAAAGACTGAGGATGCAATTGGCTCTGACGATCTATCCCTGTCCAAGTCGATGGAGATTTCTCAGCAATAGCATGCCTAACCCCGAAGCTGACTTCAGATCTGAGCTGTTCAGAGCCAACGGAGGGGCAAGGACGGCACCGAAAATATCGGTGTCAATCCATCCCCTGGACTCCAGCACTGACGCTTCAGCTTCGAGTCTCTTGTTGACCCGAAGGCATCGGTGTTGAGATACATAGGGATGCTGTCAGTGTTGAAGGCGCAAGGGTTATCGACACCATTAATGGCACCTTGGTGCAGGACGGGGCCAAAGTGACCAGTTCCAGTGTTGTGTGAGCCAGTACCAGACAAAAGGGAAAAGGGTAAGTTGGACCCATACTTGGCATATTCCCAGTGGACAATACCGAGAGAACCCCAAGCTGAACTTGTATCTTGAGGAATTTCCTCATCATCCTGTCAGCATCCTGTTTGGTACAACTTCAGAATGGCCGGGTCGAAGAGGTCACCGAAGGTGGTCTAGAATATATCCTTTCTTGCAGAATAGGAGAGTGAAGCCGCAAGCTCACCAGTTCTGAGAACTGGGATCAAGGAGATGTGGAATGGAGCCAAGGAATTGTTCGTTCTGATCTCCTAGTCGATTTCAGTTCCAGTCATACTGGTATTGTCGGATCCAGAGAACACTTCCTAAACACTTCTATGACAGATTTGTCAAATATTTCAGGCTTATCCAGGTCTTTTCCCTTGTCTTTATCCTTGTTTTTGTCTTTGGGGTTTGATTTGTTCAACTTCTTGGCTAGGGAACCACTAGATACAACGACCCTGCTGAAGTCCCTGTCTGTGGAGGGAGTAGGCCTTTTTCAGTCAGCTTCTCTCTGGTTTGGAGAGTGCTAGCAATGAAAGAGGCACAAGACTGGCAATCCAAATCTAAACGTGCAGTGCCCAAACAGCATACACAGTGAATGTGGATCTTGCAGGGGCAACTTTTGTCCGAACTGCCAGCGCTTCTTGAAGCGCTGTGATTCAGTCACTGTAAAGCAGAAAAACACTTACTTCCACCTAAATCGTAATAAAAATAACCATCACACCAAAACTATCTAATGTTATAGTAAAAGAAAAACACTCTTACAATCCAAGTATATTCAAACTGTTTAATCTATTTAAACTAGTTCACAGCAAAGCTAATAACACTACTACACCTATTTATATATACACACACACACATATACATATATGTCTGTATGTATATGTATATACTTAGATACAAATATATATATATATATATATATATATATGCATATATGTGTGTGTGTGTGTGTGTATGTGTGCATAGATATATGTATGGGTGTGCTTTTGAAAAACGAAAGTTCACTACTTCGAACTTCAAAAGTACACCCACACTAACACGAAAGTGCACTTTCATGAAAGTGCACTCTCGCAAACCCGCTAGACCGAACGGGCTAACAGTAACGGATCTTAGGGTTAGGGCGTGGGTTAGGGTAAGGGGATAGTTAGTAGGGCTATCCCCTTACCTTGACCCGTGCCCTAACCCTAAGGTCCGGGACTACTGCACCACAGTGGAGGACATAGCACATTTTTCAACGTCCTCCATTGTGGTGCGGTAGGTTCGGTCTAGTGAGCTTAAGCAAAACTGCACTTTCGTTAAAGTGCACTTTTGCTTAAGTGGGGATGTACTTTCCCATTTCGAAAAAGTGAATTTTCGATGTAGGAAAGTACACCCATATATATATATATATATATATATATATATATATATACACACACACACACACACACACACACACACACACACACACACACACACACACACACACACACACACACCCATACATACACACATTATATATATATATATACATATACACACACACACACCCATACATACACACATTATATATATATATATATATATATATATATATATAAACACACACATACACACACACACACACACACACACACATATAAACACATATATATGTCACACTAAATTTAATCCAAATCCTAAAAAACAAATACATTACAACCTAAAAAGTAATAGGAGGTTGTAAATACTATTGGCAGACAAAGGAGAAATTGCTATAACAGCTATAATTAAAATGATGTGTGTGTGTATAAGATGAGAGCGCTCGAGAACACATCTGAATTCTTCAGGCAGCAAATGAGATCTGAGGTAATACAGTGGAGTACAGGGAATTATGGTTAGAGGAAGAATCAGAACCCTGGATCCAAAGAAGCTTCAGAGTCAGTGCTGAAGACAGATACGGTCAGATGCGATAACCCATGTGTTGCATCAGATGAATACAGAGAACACTGAATTGTCTGTTTATCTGCATTTCATTGAGACTGTTTATTTTGGGTTTTTTTTGCAAAATTGGATGAGGGGTTTCATAATAGAAAAGGAGGGCTGAACAATCTTTTGGGCTTCCCTGCATCAACTTACCACTTCCATCAGTGTTTGATAACTTCTGAAGGAGAATTTAAAATCTCATTTTCACATAATCTGGGATGTTCTGAGAATGGAGCCAGTCAAACCTCATCAAAATAGTACCAGTGGTCATAGCCCTGGAATAAGAATCAACTGAGTCGTACACACATGTAAACAACGATCTGACATTTGTAAAATGGAAAAAAAAAATTATGTAAAGCAGATTTTTCCGCTCAAGAAGAAACTGCAGACAAAAAATCCTCATACTTTCACAATTAGAATATACTTTAACATGAACCTGATAATTAAAAATTCTCCAAACCAAAGTTGCAGAAGCACACACTTTTTTCTGATGCTTATCAATAAATCTTTCCATCCTTGTCAGAAAGAGTAGGATTGAAATTACACAAATGTTTAGCAGCAGTAGAATTTAGTGTATAAAAACTTAAAAGACGGAGGATCTTCATACAATCTGCCTTTTTTGGGAAAACAGTCTGACTAACAGGAAAATTGCAGCAGTGCCGCACATCCTCCAAAGTGGACAGAACTAGAGGAATGAATGAAGATTCTGGAAATTCCTAATGTAACAGCTCTTAGTATTTTCTAAGAGACTGAGAAACTTCAGTGTTCTCCCACTTACAACAACAGTACATTCTTGAAAAAGAAACCACACAGGATGAATCACAACCGGAGCTCTCCCCTGAGTCTGTATCAGAAAATTGAAGAGTAAACAGTATCTGACCGTTAATCTTCCTGTCTACATTAAGAATCTTGAATACTTTCAGAAAACAGGTATCTTTCTTTCTTCTTCCAGAAACTACCTTATATGAAGGATTAACAGTCTGAATTAAACCCCGTGCCAGACCCACTGAACTACTCCTGCCCAAGGAAATTTGAGGAGGAGTGGACACATGGTTAGTTTTCCGTTTCTTTTTAGCTGACTAAACAGATAGTTGACAAGTGTGTGTGATCACACAATATTTGGGGTAGGGGAATATGCCCTTTCCCTGATACTGTGTGATCTCGGAGTTAGTATATATAATTAGGGGGTGAAGCCCCTCACATTGGAGAGTGCAGGGGGCTTGCCTCTGCAAAAAACAATATTATTTATGTTATTTTTAAGTTTCGCTTGTGGCAAAGATGTTTCTAGGTGCATGCGTAGAAGAGAATCGACATTTACATTTTCTACATTCTAGGATGTCCATCTGGAGCTTCAACAAATATGAATGTGGACAAAAGCTAGTATAATCATATATATTTACAAACACACATGTACACACAATACTTATAATAAATGTAAGAAAAAATGTCTGAACACTGCTTATGAAACCTTTAAAGCTCACTGTCTTGAAACTAAATTTAGAAAGACATGATCACCGACACCCAGAGTCTTAGTGGAAGTTGTTACTTCAACTCCTTACATTTTAACTGGATCTTACAGGATCCATATTTATCTTGTCCAAAGCAAAGAAAAAAACTTAAAATGGTTAAAATGTATAAAATGTTTAAGCACAGCATTATTCAGATTCTTGTTTTTAATATCATTACAACATTCATAGAGCCAAGATCTCAAGGATATTATGTTACAGACATAGCATAGTTGTGCAAATTGAACTTACCATAACAGCAGATGTTCAAAGGATGACTGCTGCAATAGGATTTAGCTATACGAGTTACATTCTGCCAAGAATATAAGAGGCAGTCAGCTTCCAAAGCTTCAGGGCATCTTCCAAACTGTCAAGCAGCTCAAGCTGGAGCTGACTAAAAAGCAAGTCTGGGAAAAAGCTCTTCAAACCTTTCCTGCCAGCCAAAAAATCATCAGAGCTTTCTTGCCAGCAGAGAGAGGGAGTCTGGGCCCTGAAAGGACAAGGCTAGGAATAACAAAACATAAATGTCCACACCCTGGCATAAAAAAAAAACACACCAAAAAATAGGGGGGGGGGTGGAGGGAGGGAGTGGCTACTGCCCCAGTGATCATTCGAACATCTACTGTTACGCTAAGTTCAACTTACACAACTGTACTACATACTTCACACAGATGACTGCTGCAGTAGTCTTAGCTATATGGGTAGATTACCATAGCTAACTATATTACAGAGGTGGAATAAGATGGGTCCAGGAGACCCTGAAGAAAGGTCCTAGCAAAGCATGATCATGACCTAGAGAAGGAATTACACTTATAGTTCTTTATAAATGTCCAGAGGACCAAGTACCAGCTTCTAGAATACTTCTAGAATTCACCTCTTTCCAAAAAGCCATAGATGAACCAGGGTCCTTGTAGAGTCGGCCTTGACCCTGCATGGAATAGATTTGTCATAGTGAGTAAAACAAAAGATAGCCTTACACAACCATCTGGAAATAGTCTGTTTTGACAGAGTTTGTCCCTTCTTACCTTCAGAATAAATGAACAACTGATCCAATAATCTGAAAGATTTAGTTCTGTCAAGATAATACCCGAGTTGTCTGTGGACATCCAAGATACTGCATATGCTTTCTTCCTTATTTTTAGGTTCAGGAAAGATAACGGGAATACTGACCATTTGTCTCAAAGTAAACTTGCATACCACTTTAGGCATAAAAGAAGGATTAGTTCTCAAAGAAACTCTGTCTTTGTGGAAAATTAGGTAGGATCAAGTCACCATAACAGCTTGCAACTCAGATACCCTTCTTGTAGAGGTCAGAGTAAGCAGTAAAACTGTTTTCCATGTTAAGAACCTCAAGTCAGCCAGATTAGCGGGCTCAAATGGAGCAATAGAGGAATGAATGAAGATTCTGGAAATTCCTAATGTAACAGCTCTTAGTATCTTAGTGTTGGTTTTAAGTTTTAAAATTAATATCCCAGGAGGAGCCACCAGTTTCTTGGAGGCGTCTTATGCAAAACCCTTTTCAAAAACATTCTGGCATGCAACTGCCTTGAAAGAGGAGGATCCATGGGCAGACATGCTGAAAAGGCCAATAAGTGAACCAAGACAGAGAAATAAGAAAGGCCATATGATAATAACACATAACAAATATTGTAAAACTGCAGAACAACTAGCCCTGAATGGGTGCTGCTTATGTTATTGGCAGCAACTAGAAAACATTTTCCATTTGCTAATATGATTTTCTAGTAGCAGGCTTTCTTGCCTGCATTAGTACCTGCTGCATATCCTCAGAAAACAATTGCCTAAAAGGAATTAAGACCCTATCATCCAGACAATCAACTGAAAATGATTGATATCAGGGTGTACTAAGCACTCCTGATCTTGTCACCACAATGATTTTGGGGGATTTCTTCTGAATCTTCAGAAGTACACTGGATATTAGTGGAAAGCATATCTCCTAACCATACCGAATTACTCGGTTTTTAACCGAGTTTTGAGGTCCAAATGAAGGCGTGCCACAATTCCCGAGTGGGACCCCTTAATTTCCAATTTTTTTCTTTTTTTTTTTTTTGATTTTTCGAATTTTGCGGTGCTGTTTGAGCTGACGTCATCACGTTCATGATGATGTCAGCTCCGTCAGGGCTACTAGCCAGTACTAGCCAGTCAGAATTGAGCTCAAGGAGCTCACGTCGTCATTTCTGGCAAATGCTAGCAGGAATGTCACTAATGGATTATCGGCAGCATCGGCACTCTTGTAAATGGATTATCAGCAGGCTGGCAGCACTTTATGTTTGGAATGGGAAACAAGACAGAAGACTCGGCAGGTAAGTGTGTGTGTGTGTGTGTGTGTGTGTGTGTGTGTGTGTGTGTGTGTGTGTGTGTGTGTGTGTATATATATATATATATATATATATATATGTGTGTGTGTGTGTGTGTGTGTCCCTGTGATTATTATAGCAATAATTTACCCATGGTTGGCGTGGTTTGGTCCCGAGGCAAAGCCCGAGGACCAAACAAAGACAACCGTGGGTTATTATTATATATGACATTATTTAAGAAAAGAAACAATTACTTTTCTTAAATAATGGCATTGTATAATGCCTCTTTGCTGCCCTTCCGCAGCTGTCTGGCATCCGCGGTAGTTCTGATGTACTGCGCATGCCTCGCAGTACATCAGAGTGGCCAAAAGCAACGGAGAAAGCAAGATCTCCGTTGCTTTAGCTATGTTAAATGGGTTTACGACGTGACAGCTTTAAAATAAGCAACGGAGATGTCCGTTGCTTATTTTAAGCTGTCTCGCTATGTTAAACTCATTTAACATATATAATAGCAATGGAGATCTTGCTTTCTCTGTTTTTTTACCTGTGTCTACGCTATGTTAAATGGGTTTAACATAGAGACAGCTTTAAAATAAGCAACAGAGATCTCCGTTGCTTATTTTAAAGCTGTCTCGCTATGTTAAACCCATTTAACATAGCGAGACAGGTTTAAAAAAAAGGCAACGGAGAAAGCAAGATCTCCGTTGCTTTTTACACACTGTGTCGCTATGTTAAAGGAGTTTAACATAGCGAGACAGCTTTAAAAAAAGCAACGGAGATCTCCGTTGCTTTTTTTAAACCTGTGTCGCTATGTTAAACTCTTTTAACATAGCGAGACAGTGTTTTAAGAAAAACTTATACTAATGGAAAAAGTCCGGGCGACCGGACCTTTTTCCATTAGTATAAGTCGATTTACAAGCGTGCACGTTTTGGAATATTAATGGGGGGGGTCATGGTATAATAGGTTCTTCCCCTCAGTGCTTTGTATACTACCTGTGCAATCTTTGTTAGTACATGTGTTTGGTTTTACTCAAAAATCTTGCAGACCAAAATGGAGATCTGAGATTATGCTGTGATTAACACAGAAAATATACTGAAATTATCTGAAATCATCATACTCTTTTTGGAGTTGAATATGCAAAAAAAATAAATAAATACTTAGAAATCTGTTCTCTGTATATGATGTCTTTGCTTAATTACAATTAGAAATGAAGCCCTACATACATTCTACTCTTGAAAGAACATACTTGTAAATTAAAGCAAAGCAGAGTGAAAGGTACATTTTGGGTTTGAATGCTAGAAAGCTCAGGAGTTTAACTTCTGCTTGCTATTATACTCAGGTGCTGATTCACCTTGGTCATACAGAGAATGCAGCCTCAGAGAAGGGTTGCTTAAATATCCACTGTCACTTGGAACAATCACTGTCTCCTGAAAATTGGGGACGTCAATGATAAATACGTTACTGTGCTTTCTCTTCTCCTTAAGGAAAATAATTTTGTGCAGAATTCACAGATGTGTGAGGCAATTATAAAGATGTATTGCACATTATGGATTCCTTGTCTTGCATTTCTTCAGCCTTCTCTGCCAAATTTGTGTCCTCCCAAATGTGCTCAGAACAGTGAAGCACTCCTAATGCAAAGACCTTACTAGGTTTTACTAGATATTAGATTGGCACATAACAGTGTCTCTCCAATCAATCAGTAACATCTTTAAGGTTATTAACCCACATAGTCCTTGAAGCTGCCTCTTGTCGGACTTAAAGTGACCTTTCTTGTTTATTTATTACAACATGTAGTCTTCATTTTTGTGCTTAATATGTGATGACTCAACAATTAATAGCTGTGGTAGAAATTATTTCACCAAGATGAAAAAAATGCTTTGCAAAAGGAAAAAAAAAAGATTTGTTGGTGCACAAAGCTGTCTACCATATTTCTACATTCCATGGATGAGATCCGAGCATTTTTTTTATTTATTTTATCCCTAACCACCACCACTTGTGAGCTTTGACAAGTTTTTTTGTGCTAAGAGTTGAGAACCATGATGAGAAGTGAGAACTGAATTTGTATTCCCCCATTATTGGCTTTGTTTGTCCAGTTTTTTTGCGCTAAGAGGTTGACAGCTACTGTGAGTGAGAAGTGAGAACTGAATTTGTATTCCCATCATTATTGGCTTTGTCCAAGCTTTTTTGTGCTAAGAGGTTGAGAGCTATGGTGAGAAGTGAGAACTGAATTCACTAAATGATAGCCATTGAGTTTCAGTCTTCCTATTTTTCAGGAAACTACTGATTTGGCATAGTGGTATGTTGCTCTGACTATAGTGGATAGGGTCCTGGATTCAAGACTTGCCAGTGAAATGCATGGTGGTAACAACATTTTAGTCTAGCAACTTTCCAAAATTATACAAACAATGTTTAAAATGCTTCTCTGGTTTTTAACCTTTTGTCCCCCCCCCCAAAAAAAAAACTGAAATTGAAAATAAGTGCGAGAAGCTGTGCAAGATGCCTATGGCTTACACTACTGTCATTCTATTTATAGTGTGGGTGTGGAAGTACACTTTTATGATGGAAATGTTCTGAATTGGGCAGTTTTGTTATTACTGGTTCATGCATTTTGTTTCATTGCCTACAGTACAGCCTACTGGAAAAATGTTCAAACAATAAATTTAAAATGTGCTCTGTCTAACAAGTGTGCTGTATTATACAAGGAATATAACTTAATAAAGTCAGGAAGGTGTATCAAAGAAAAGAACACATGTATGTTTCTTGTTTTGTGTGCAAGGGGCCAATGATTTGAAAACAGCCCAAAGGTAATCTTTTCCCTCACTGGCCAGATGCATTTTCTTTGGGTGTGGTGTGGGTTTCAATGCTGTTTCAATGAATGTGAGTTTCAAGGGCAGAGAGGTTTTAATGTCAAGTCTATTTTCATTGTGAAACAGTATTGCTTTGTTTAGCAGATGTCTGTTAATGTTTGTGCATTGTTGTGCTACAAAATGTAAAAATAAAATCCAAATAATCATTGTAGAAGTAAAGCAGTATACACACATTAGTGTTTATGGTAAGTGGGGAGAAATAGCCAGGTAATGGGACATTGTAATGGCTGCAGGGGGACTCTGGTGCCATATTTTGGTTGTCTGTTCTTCAGTCTGCTTTTGAAAGTTGGTACCCCCCAATTCTACTGGAGTGGGTGGGGTTAAGTAATTATGTATGCAAATTAGATGTTAATCAGCATACAGATTTGTACCTATTTTTCATGGACCTTGTCCAGATTTTTGATGTTTCCTAGTTGAGAGGTATGGTGGAAAGGCATACAGGAAAATTCCTGTCCAAAGAAAAGAAAAGAAAGGGCATCCATCTTCCATGCTTTCTTAACTGAATTTTGCCAGTTGATTGTTCAGAGAAGAGGCAAAGAGGTCTACTTGAAGAACTCCCCACAGGTGATCAAATCTTGGAAGCCCCCCAGAACTAATTTCCAATCATGAGCGTCTCCCCTGGTTCAGTTCAGCTTGTCTGCCACAGAATTGTGCTCTGACGGAACATAGGATACTCAGAGTGAGATTGTACTGTAACGCTATAGCCCAGGCTAACATGACTAGTTTGCAAAGTGGGTACAACCTGGTTCCCCCATGCCTATTAATGTACCTCATCATTGTGGTACTGTTTGCAACCACTTGAAGGAGGTATTGAGGACTACAGATGGTTCAGAGAATTGAGTGCCTTGATCAGGGCAAGCATCTCCTTGATATTTATGTGCTAGCATCTGTCCTTGGTGTTGCACACCCCCTCCACTTTTCTCTCTCCTAATACTGCTCCCCAAGCAAAGTCCAAAGCATCTGTGGTGACTGATTGTTTTGGAGCAGGGAGGGAGAAGCGGAAACCTGGATTTAAGGATATCTTTTCTACACCAAGAGATTTCTCTTCTGACAAACTCCAGTACTGAGATCTGAAAATGTTAAGGGTCTTGAGGCTGGGACCAACGAGATTTCAGATACCACTGTATCTTTCTTATGTGGAGTATTGCAATACGTATCATGAGAAGCTTAAATGCCATTAGAACCAAAATCCTCAGGCATTCCCTCGCACTGACTGAAGTCTGAGTGGAAAATCTTAGATTAAAAGATCTATTTTCTTCCTGTGGAAGAAAAGCTTTTTAAACTGATGTGTCTACTTGACATCCCAGGAACACAATCCTGTGTGACGCAGTCAAGAAATACTTTTGAATGTTCTCTTGGAATCCCAGCTTGTGCAAAGATGTCTCAGTCAAGAGAGATTCCTGACATTTTGAAAAGTCTCTGCACAGATAAGCAAGTCTTCTAAATATAAAAAAAAACTGGATACCTTGTAGCCTGCAAAGAGCTGTAACTGGAACTAGACACGTTGTGAACACTCTTGGTGTAGTGGATAGGCCAAAGATTAAGGCAGAGAACTGAAAATGTAATCCAGACACAAAAACCTTGAGAAATGCCTGAAGTCTCAATGAATAGGAATGTGACAATAAGCATATTTTAAGTCTAGTGTTACTAGGAAACCTGAAAGAGGAAGAAGCAACAGATTATGAACGGACATCTTTCCGGATTTGGGAACTATCACAAACAGGCTTAGAAAAGAAAGATCCAGAACTGCTCGCCAAGCATTTTTTTTCTTTTGGGAGTAGGAATATCCTTGAATAAAATTCCTTCCCCACCCGAGAAGAAGGTATTGGTTCTATCACTCCATATGATGAAGAACAGGTGGAAACAAAAAAGTCTGATTTGCAGGATGAAGAATGACCTCCTGGAAAGGAGAAATTTCCTCCCACTGCCATCTGTAAATCCTGATGAATGATTTTCTGAACCCATTTGTCTAAAACAATCTGATGACAAAGAGAAAAATGGAGATTTAGACTTTCTGGGAGAGAAAAAGGGGTGTGGTTGGAGGGTGGTACAAGGTCTCTTGAACAGTCATTCAGACTTGGAGTGTTCTTGGTTTTGAGAGGTTTAAGACTTCTTTCTGGAACCTGCTTTCCACTTCTTCTCAAACATATGTTTACCTGAATTCTGTTGATATTGTTTATTCTTTCTTTATTTATTTTTTGCCAAAATTGGATGATGAGGAGAAAGAAAATCCTTCGGACAATTTAGAAAAGGAGGACTGAAAAAGCTTAGAGATTCTTGGATCAGTTTGCCCCATTCCTCACTCTTTTTCATCACCTCTGCAGTACAAGGGGCAAACACTAAATCTCTATCCAAGGGAGAATTTAAAATCAAATTTTTACATTATATGGGATGTTCTGAAAATGCAGCCAAGCAAACCTCCTTAAAACAGTATAAGTGGCCATAGCCTGGAAGAAGCATCAGCCATACACACAGTGCAAGCAATGAATAGTGACCTTTGCAGTAGAAGAAACCAAGTTATTTAAAGCAAATTTTCTTCACAAGAAAATGTGGATACAACATTCCTCATAGTTTGGTAGTATTTCAGAAAAAACAGTAACATATGAACATGACATTTTAAAATTCTGAAATCCAGAGATGCAGAAGTATATATTTTTTTCCACACCTATCAATAACTTCTCATCCTTATTAGAAAGGGTAGGAATGGAATTAACTAAGTGCTTAGTAGCAGAAGAGTCAGCTAAGGCTATACCTGCTGGGTCAAGTTTGGGAATAGCGTATACAAATATAAAAGACTGAATGAACTTTAAACATTCTATCTGCCTTTTTAGGGACAGCTGGCTGGCTATCAGGAAATCTGCAGGCAGTAACGCATACATCCTCTAAAGCAAACAGAACAAGAGGAACGGGTCTAGGTTCTGTACAATCCTTCTGTTAACCACTCACAGTATTTTATGAGGAAGTGATAAACCTCACTTTTCTCCTAATGAAAATACTGGGACATTCTAGCAATAGTCTCGGAGAAAGAGAACCCCCCACAGGGAGAATCAGAAAGTGAGCTCTCCTCGGAGTCTGAATCAGAAATCCGAGGACTAAAACCTAAATCCATCCCTGCATCTTCCAGTTCAGATTCAGAATCTTTAATCTCTTACTAGAAACTACTCTACTTGAAGGACCAATAGCATTAATCAAATCCTGAGCCAGTCTTAGTAAACTACTCCTATCCAAAGAAATTTGGGCAGGAGTAGATACATGCTTGGTTTACCATTTCTTTTTGACGGGAAAAATGGGGCCAACAGTTTATTAATGCCAGCTGCTGATTCCCCAAGGATGAGCACAGCATTCTGACACAACAAGGAAACCTTCCCCATTCCCCCTCCCAGGACCAACAAGAGTGGTTCTCCCTTGCTCACTGAGGGGACCCCAACAGCCAATGAGGATGTGACTAACCCCCAGTCCAGTGGCTGCAGGTGCTTCACCACAGGGATCCAGGGGAAAAGATGAGTGGTCTGAGGTACAACAAATGGCCTCAGTAGTCACCCCAGCTGCAGCTGAGGCAAATTGCTAGACTACTGTAGTGGCAAAGGCTGTTTAACTTTTTCTTTTTGTGGAAGAACTGACCATGGGATTGATTATCTGCTCCATGGTCAAGCCAAAAAATGGTGCCTCTGTCCTGCGGACAACAAGCAAATGCCAGTAAAACTAACATTCCACAAATATTACCTTTTATAGACTGAAAAAAACACAGTAAAAAAGCACTTTCCAACACTATGGCAGCCACAGAATGGAAAAATAAACACAATTTCTCCACAGAAAATATTTTATCAATTAGTTAACGACAGAAATGAATGCTCCATTTAAAGGTACATTACCATCGTAAGACAATCTGTTAAAACAACACTCCTTGCTTTAAAATAACTTTCCTGAAGAGGAAAGTAATAAAAGATAGTAAAAAATAAGAAAATGGAAGTTTTTCCTCCAAAGGGAACTTATCTGGCTAGGTAAGGAAAGCACAAGCCAACGGTCAATCCTCGCAACCCTCAGAGGAGTATACTCTTTGGTGACAGGAAAGCACTGAAGCGTGTGGAAGGTGCCCTGAAGCTTTGGAAGCTGGACAGAAATGATATCCTGGCAGGATACAACCTAAATAGATAAGGCCACTGCAGCAGTGACCAATATGAAGAACATCAACAGGGATTTCATTACCACTTTCTCTTTAGATTATTTTGATATTATCTCTTTCCTGGAGAGAAACTGGGAGTTTGTATTTTCATGTGTAATGGGTGCCAGCCCTAACCCTACACTACACCTTACCTTATAAAAAAACCTTCCTGTAACACTGCCACTATTAAGAGAAATCTGAGGCTAATGTTATGGGGGGGGGGGGGGGGTAGTTTGAAGATCAGCAGAAAAAATAGTTTTTCATTCTCGAACATTTTTAGGTTCAATACTTTGAGCATTCGATATTACGTACTTTGAACTTCTTAATGCTGGTATTCTACATCGGACATCAAGTACGTTCGACCCTACATAGCATTATTTTTTTGTTGTTGGTCCTAACTGAAGTGTATGTGTGTGTGTGTGTGTGTGTGTGTGTGTGTATAAATAAAACATTATATATGCATATTCATATATATATATATATATATATATATATATAATATCACATACACACACACACACACACACACACACACACACACACACACACACACACACACACACACACACACACACACATATTTATATACACCCACACATATGCAAATCTGTATTAATGAAGCAGCAATGTATGGGTTATTTGTATCTTTTTTGGTGAGTACGTGTCACATGATGTAATGCCATATTTAAATCGAGCTCTGACTTTATTGGTTTTATGGATCTGATAAAGTTCAGTGTGTTACTATGGATGAAAAGAGTGTAATCTATTCAAGTTTTTTCTGAGGACTTGTTTTTAGCATTTTTGTTTAGTTGATAACTTAGCCAAATCAGTGTTAATACACTGATTAGGAGAGTGGAGAAGGAAGTAAACCTGGAATAAAATGTGAATCTTATTTCATGAAATAGAAAATGGCATTTTAGTAGATCCAGATACCAACAAAAAATTCATGAAAATGGGAAGGATTTAAAAAGGTATGCTTTATTGAAGTCTTTGATTTATTTTCTCTTTTGAATATGAATTCCATTGTTTTGAAAATTGCTGTTTTTCTCATCCAAATGTGAATTTATGAAACAGTAATTTAGATGGAGTATTTACATTATTGTCTTGAGCTCTGAAGATTAATTCTTTTGAAGTTCTAAACTGCTCTGAGGAGGACAATTATGACACTTGTCCATCTGATAGCATGTTTAACTTTGAGTGTTTATCTCTAAATACTATACCTGATACAAAAACTGTTTTTATTCCTCATTTTAATAATATAACAAACTTTTGACATTGTTGTCTTATCTTGTAAATGAATTTTATAACTTTTACGTATGTCCAAAAATATTTCTTATAATATAACTCACACTGTTTAGCGAGCAATACTATGACCCATGTATGATGCATCTTTATTTTTTGTTCCTGTATCACTGTATAATGATAAATAAGGTTAAATCAATTTAAAGGAATTTAAGAGAAAAAGCACCAAGGTGCTTTTCTGATGATAAAATTAAGAATTTAATACCTCAGTAGCATTGTATTCCAGTACTTTACTGTTTGCAAAAAAAAAATTCTGCTAATCCACCAGGAAGACCAGTTAGTGCTCAGGGTACCTTGAAAACAATTTAAGTACATACTTAAAGAAGTATTAATTAAAAAGACCCTAAAAAAAAAAAAAAAAAAAAAAAAAAAAAAAAAAGATTCACAGGAGTTATTACAAAAACGTTAACAAGCCAAATGTCTTGAAAAGATTATGTCCCAGATTTAATAAAATCCATG
The DNA here is from genome assembly GCF_019279795.1 of Protopterus annectens. Lineage (NCBI taxonomy): Eukaryota > Metazoa > Chordata > Ceratodontiformes > Protopteridae > Protopterus > Protopterus annectens. The sequence goes on from NC_056737.1 coordinate 1,846,947,003, forward strand.
TAGACAGTGTAAAGCCTACACAGAAGGTACTGTGGCCATGTACACAATACCCCCTCGGTAACACGCCATGCATATTAATGAAGGCGCATTACTGAGGGAGAGCCATGTAACAGGGTTATTGAACCAGTGTAGGGAGTGTGTTACTCTGTCCGGAGATGATTAACACACCCCCTGCACTGTCAAACTGCCAGATATCAATATATGCATATGTATTAAATATTTTTTTTTGTCATGTTTGCTCGGTGTGGCGCACAGCAATTGACATGTGCCAGACATCTAAAAATAGAAACCGGATACATTTAATTATGAATGCAAAGGTCAAGTTTAAGCATAGCTGAGTGGGTCTGCACGGCACGCCATGGTGCTCAGCGATGCCTAAACGTAGCTGAGAGGAATATGTAAAAATATAGCAGCATTCTACATGACCATGTAGCCAAATGGTTAAGAGTGACAGCCTTATGTGCAGCAAGTGCAGGGTTTGAATACACAGACATGTTATTAAGCATTTATTTTCCAAATACAAATTATGAGAAGTATTTTTAAATCCTGCTTTGCTGCACTCAACTAAGCTCTGCTAAGCACAGCTAAGCCTTGCCAAGCACTGCTTAAACTTGGAATGTTTTAGTGCTGCTTAGCTGGTTTGCACATTGCTAAGTGGTGCAAAGCACTGCTAAGCATTTGCCAATTTAAGCATTGCTCAGCGAAGCTAAGCTGGTTTCCACACCGCTAAGCTCTGCTAAGCATTGGCAGTTTAAGCACTACTCGGCTCTGCTAAGCTGGTTTGCATGGTGCCAAACGACACAATGCATTTTTAAAAATGTCACAATGGTATGTAAGGGTGGGAAAACAAGATTATTTAAGTACAACATGCAGGACTATAGCATAACCTGTTGGAGTTTGAGCCATGCAGGAAATATGGCAGGTGTTGGACAGGGTGCATGCTTCCAGGCACAGTGGTGGGGCATTCTGGAGTCCAGGGTCATGGTTGGACTCCTAGTGAAATACCATGATGTCCGGCTGCTGTAGGGCCAGTACCAGGGATCTGAGTACAAGTCAGAGGCCTGGGACCAGCTGGCACATGATCTCACTAGTGCAACAGGTATCCCCCACACAAGTGAGCAAGTCTGTCACCATTATGACAATCTGTAACGGTGGAGGGGGGGGGACTTCTGGACATCTGGGTCCAAGATGCTCGAGATAGGAATGCCCCACAAGTTTGTAAATACTGTTAACATTGTTTTTACCAAGCCTAATCTGAATGTGTGATAGACAGGTACGCATAATGGTGTGCTTGTCTCCCTACAGCTGCTGAGGAGAGAGCTTTCAACCAAGAAGCCCATGCAGGGTGCTTGGCCAGGTTGCACCATGAGTGTGCCGAGTACAGATTAATTTGCAATCTATAGTCAGATACACAAGATAGAGTAATTCAGTCACTGCCAGTAGGTACATACTGTACAAACTTGTGTAATGCAATGAATGTGGATGTAGGGCTGTACTGCAATAAACGTCTACTGCCAAATATAATACAATAAACATTAAAGCATTAAACCTGATAATGTTAATGAAATAAAGTTTTTACTTCATTAATTGTGGAATTACAACTGTACTGCAACACCTGCATTATCCCAACTGTTGTTTAATAAAGATCAATATAACAATAACTGCATAAAGGTATCCCTAATAAAGCTGTACTGTGCAATATGTGTGTAAGTAGGGCTGTTGTTTATGAACTCAAGTATGACATCTGCTCTGAAATAAAAACACAAAGAATACCACTGACTGACTCAAGGTTAGCTAAGAAAGAGTGTTATGCTAAACTGTAGATTTACAGTTATACTACAAGATATATGCATTATGACATTTGTTCGGCACCACCATCTCAAGAAATACCAGGAACACCCACGATATATTGTGTATATCAGGATTATCTTGTGTTAACCATTTAATTTCAGCTATATGCATTCCTACTCCGAGGTACAGTGCTGCAGACAAGTATGAAACTGTAATAGCTGTAGACTGCAAACATACTATCTGCAACTGTATACGAGTCAGGTAGCCAACCCAATACTCCGATATGGTTTGTCTACGTCACAGATATTTCCACCTAGTTTATTGCATATACCTGCATTCTATATGTTAATGTACAGTTTACCCAGTATCTCTGTCATGCATGAATCTCATGATTGTGTGTTCAACTATCACTGCAGTCTTGTATGAAACTGTACTATTACCAGGTCATATTTTATTTCCAAGTGAGCTCATGTCAAATATCAGGAAGTCAATAGTCAGCAGTGGCTCAGTAGCTCAGTTTGTTATATGCTGTTTCTGATATACATTTTGTCACACACAGATCAGGGTTTGAATCCAGTGACAAGTAGTAATAAATATTACTGAATCAATTATGTATTGTTAGCAGATGTTCTCCACAGGAATTACTGGTAAATGGGTGTAGTAGCCCTTATTATGGGTTAATAATTTGTGTGTTCAGAAGTAACAGACTCCTAACAGCATTGATCAGGAATGTGATAAGACATCAGAAAATAAAGGCAACAAGTACAATTCTAATAAAAGATAATACAATAAATAAAATGTGTCATCTTGGTATGGCTGTATGCCTAGTGTGTCTGTAAATGTTTGCTGATAGTCTAACCCCATGCCTGCCAAGGACGGCATGATAGTTGTTTACTCTCTGTACTGTACACAATACATGTTTCTCAAGTGTTATGCTGTCACAGACTAATCACTGTCACCTAATTCCTCTGTCACAGTGTCACGGACTGTAATCAGTGACACCTAATCCCTCTGTCACAGATCTATCATCGACATGATTATGCCAATAGCACAGTCGCAAATCAGTCTACAGTACACCTTGGTAGTCATATAGATCCACCTGACATGTAATAGTCCTCTGTAGTTGTGTACCTGTAGGTGTTACAGCTTGGCCCATACTGTCCATACAGATAGCTTCAGAGCTATATACGTGCTGCAGCAGCTATAGGGCACTGTTATACATAAAGGAAGGGCAGACCTGTAGAGTACTTTACAGTACTATTGCAACCTATATAGCCTATACTGGTTTTAATGAACTGTATTTCTCTCTCTCTCCCCACCCCTTATCTTCAGCATAATTTATTACTGTTATACACTGGTTATGGTTAACTATTAACAAATGTTGTTCACTAAATGTTATGTTGGGCCTTGTGTTTTATTACTGTTATGTAATACAGTGGTTGCATACTAACATAACATGTTGAATTACCTATGTTGTTGGCCTTATTTTGTCACTGTTACTGGCATACTGTTACTATACTGACTGTTATCTCGCTTATTGTTGTGTTCCATATACTATGCAATGTTATGTTACTGGGTTATTTGCAATGTTCTGGCATGCTATAACTAAATGTTATGTTCATTACTAACCTATACACATTGAAATACCTCAACACCACAGCTTGACTGGGTAGGCCAATTCCTGGCAATCCGTCTACCCTACCTCAGCTGGCTGTGGCACCAGGTCCCAGCATATCTGGAACCCAAGCCAGTAGTGCCCCCTCCACTGGCAATGCACCACCTACTGGTGGAAATTTCTCCCCCCCTGGGAGTGGGGGCAGAGGGGGGTTGTCATCTAGGAACAGCTACTGGTGATGGTGCTCAGAATAGTGCATAGTGGTTATGAAAATCGTCTGCGCCAGATTCAGGGCAGACTCTCCCAATTTGGAGGGGCAAGGTGGCCATGGCACCCAGCCTCCAGCACAGTCACCTTCAGAGCAGTGAAGGAGTAGTGTTAAATTCTCATGGGTGGGGATCTCAGTCACACTGCTGCATCTGGGGGCACATGGATCTCTGATTCCACAACACCCTCCAAGTCCAATGCATTTACCTCCCTCATGTGTCACACACTGCCGCTGTATGCTGTCTTGTCATTCTTGTCCGTCTGCAAATGCAACCTCTCCTATCCAAAGTACCTCCCCACACGTACTATGGCCCTTCCTCAACATTCCGCTCTCTCCTTAGGAAAGAAAAAAAAAGGGGGGGGCACCTGCCCCACAAAAAAAATATCACCTCATACATAGCTCTCCATTTCGCACCCGCAGCCACTGGACAGAATTAATTATTGCATTAATTAATGAATACAGTTATGCTGCCTTCAATCCTTTCTCTGGGGTCAGAGGCTCCAAATTCTGTACAACCTGCACAGCTGCTGCTGTACAAGAAATGGAGAGCTACAGTCCTTTCCTGCACCTATCCTGCACATCCTTACATGCCTTTCAGTAGGTTTTCCCCCCTACTTGCCCCAATTTCACCACTTTCCTATCACCCCGTTTTTGTTTTCTTTTTTTTATTTTTAGCACAGATTTAAGTGGAGCGGCACACCACACAAACCCGCTTAAAAGTGCCTTAATCATCTTATGTGTTTCTGACAGTGTGAGGCACATCTGCAAAATAATCACCCTTGCCACGTCTCAAACCCAGGCCTCTCTCAACTACAGCACAGTGCATTAGCCAAGGAAGCCACTCGGTTCTGAATTAAAACAGGCATTTCCACCAAAATATCCTAATTGCCACTGACACTGCAAGTACATATAATGGGGAAATTCACAGTGTACATGGGACGGTGATGCTGACACTGCACCAGTGCACAGCCAAATAAATAATAATGGATGTATGTGAGGCCTGGGATAGCAGGTATAGCTGTCAACTGTACAGACTGTTACAGAATGTCTACAGTTGTGCCCCCTAGTTTTGGTACAGTTTTCACAAAAACAAATGTGTCTGCTAAACTTTTGGCAAGTCATTAAAGATTGAGGTTTGAAGATCATGACAGACATTTCAGTGTCACGCCTCATACCCATCAGAAAACACATGCTAATGTAATTCCAGTGTCACAGAATGTATTCATGTCCATATATCTTGCAAATACACCTGGTGAAGCAGTGACTCAGTAGCTCAGTCCGTTAAATGCCTTGCATGCAGTACATTTTGCCGCCCACAGTCCTGGGTTCGAATCCAGTGTGTTACACTTCAGTTACATTCTTGTGAATACAGCAAATAATGACTGAGTCATGCAATTTTCACCAAAACAGGTTGCTGTTACTGAATTAACTGCTGCCTATGTTAGCAAGTCAAAGCTATGTAGTTAGGAACACACTGTATATATTTGTGTAGCCTTCCTATATCTCGCCTACTAATCTCCGATTGGCACTGCTACACAACAGATGTACCTTAAGCACATGCCTCAAATGGACTGTTAAGGGTAGAGTACCCTCACCCTGGCTCTGCTGTAACAACAGAGCTGACACTGCTCACTCAGTGACACATACAATGTGCTGTCCTCCAAAGTGTTCACACTCCCCACTACAAGTCCTAGGCAAAAAGCAGCAGTTGTAGCCTGCAACATATGCAGCTGTATGTTAAGCTACCTGCTACAGACCTACCATACCTCACAACCCCCAGAACAAGGTATCCACACAGCACCCATACATAAAGGGATGGGGGGTAAAGCTCAAGCAACAGGAACATGTGTCACTGTCTGCTCATACAAACATTCAGAGCTGATAGACCAGCAGCTACTGCAACAGCATGCATATCCTGATGGGTATGACGTCTGACACTCACATGTCTCTTCCTCTTAACTGATCTCAACCCACAATGTTTAACACTGAACTGCCAGACAATCACAAAGTCATTTGACAATGGCCAAACAGCATGCAAATCTGTGGATATACCTCACAAATCTCAACAGTGAATAATATTTGTACCTACCCTTTGTGATGTTGTAGTCTCCACACCTCACTAACGTCCATCTCAAAAACTAAAGGGGCCAAGACCTACATTAAGGCTGTAAATATTGCACTGTTGTGCCATGTCATTTGCTAATGAAAGTGCTACCCAGCTGTTCTGGATGCAATTAGCAAGTCTGAACCACATATTGATGCACAGGCAATCACCTGCTATTGAGGATTACCTACAAAAGGCAAGCAGCTGCCCATGGAAAACAGGTTTGTAACTTGCTTTACCAAGACAGACTGCAATTTCAGGAACATTTTTCTTGAGGATTTGTGCACAAAAGGATTACACCACTCTACCACGTATGTAATGCAAGACCCCATATAATGAGATGCAAATGGGAGGATGCAGTTATGAGGAATAGGGATTACAACAGTAGGCCTGCAGTACATCTCTGGGAATGACATGTTGGTGATAGTCTGCTGTCCAGCAGCTACAGGCATGTCTCTCAACTGTGTCTGCTGGGACTTAAATCACAGCTCTGGCCCTCTAACTCCCTCCTATAATGGTCAGCTCCTGTACGAATGCTACTGGATTATGTGTTGGACATAGTGACAGTAAGTAAGGGTGGACACAGCTGTCATATCACATGATGTACTGTCATTTAGCTCCTCTCAGTCTGTGAATGTCACACAGGAATAGTTCAGACATTGTAAAGGTGTCCCTGATGTACTCTGGCTAGGTCACTGTTTTGTCACGATTCATATCTCGTCGCTTGAGAGCTATGGGTAGCACACCTGGCACCCCCCTACAGCAGGAATTCAGGTCATAGCCATTATTAGTGGGGGGACACAGACCCCACCTCAGTGGTAGAGTGTACATATTGGTCATATAAAGTAAGATTATGAATACAGTGACAGATATTACTGTAGCATAACTGTTTGAGGGTTCTGACATGTGTCAGCCAGATTCTCTACATTCTGAGAACAACCAATTATTGCCCAACCGTTTGCCAGACATCCGCATATTTGTGGCAAAAGGACCACATATATCAGGCACATGTACATGTTCAGCAAACATCTATGTACTAGAGAAGTAGGACGCCTACAGGGAAGATACCCTACAGCACATTTGTATTGCTGTCTGTCACTGTGGCATGTTGCTGGACTGTCCCCATATACTTGTAATAACACTCACCTATTTTTCTGCCAGTGGCTATATGACATGGTACTGGGATGCTACCCATAGGGGACATACCACAGTAGATGGGACTGATGGCTGTGGAGACATACAGCATTCCATCACAACACACAAGGACATAACCGGTACTGATAGCCACATACGTAGTGTTGATAGACGGGGAGGTAGCAGTGGATAGTGCAGGCCAATTTGAATGTGCAGGGTCTGTACAGTAGTCAGCAACTTATGTGGTCCTGTGATGTGTTCCCCTCTTCATGTCTTTCAGAAACGATGTAAAGATGGAGGCACCTGCCGTTTTCAGCCACTGCAAATAATGTTATCCTGGACGGCCTCAGACAGCATCACAACATTTTGCTGTCCAGGAGTCACCAGCATCATGAACAACGTGCAGCACTGTGGGCTGACCTCATCACAGCAGTCAATCAAGTAGGGCTACAGGACAGAAGCTACGAGCAGGTCTGACACCAAGCAACAGATATGGAAAATGCTGCACAGCAAAGGGCTGCTGCTGTGGCCAGAGACCGTGCTGCCACTGGTGGAGGGCCTGCAGCAGAACACCCACTCTTGGCCACAGAGGAATTCCTGGTGAACCTGGGATCAACCACCGGCTCCAAAGCATTCATCACCCCAAACATCGTGAAGGCGGGTGCCACAGCATACACAGCAGAGGAGGATACAGGAAAGCCTCCTGTGTTCATCACTGCAATACTGTATCAGTCATTGTGGCAGCCTCTGCATACCAGTACACTGGTGTCTGGTCTATCTGCATTGAGGGTGTCTTGTTTTAATGCACAGCAATGTAGGTAGTATCACATTACCTACTGTACATGCTGATATACATACATATTATCCTGGAACAATGCCACATTTGGTATTGCTGACAATACCTCTCCCTCATAATTGCATAGGTACGTCAGGTGTGACTGGAGTCCAAGGTCCTGTACCCAGTGAGTGTGATACTGTTTTTTTATGGACCATATATACCCCAAGAATGTTAAGGGCTGCCATTTTGCTGTAGACACAGCTGATATGCTTAGCCAGAGTACAATACTTGTATGTTCAATTTCGGTGGGGTTAACTGAAGTGCATTGTATTGGTAATCACAGTAGTGTATTTGCAGGAGCAGTAACATCTTTGCACTTATTTTTGTGAAGGTCTATGCAGTCTGCTATACAGGGGGCAATAGTATGCTCAAGACGGGTGCACTGTGTTTTAGATATAGGTCTATCACATACACTGACATATTGCTTATCTCACAGGTGTATAGTACTGGCACCATTAACCGGACGTAGCTGCAATGCATTTTATAAAGAACCTGTCCTGACTGTGTATGTTGTAGTCTGCTTGTGTGTTGTGCAAGGGATCAGAAATAAGATGCTGTATGTGTAATACACTTGTGGCTCCTCACTTTTGTGTGTGCGGATCACCATAAATAATAGTGCAGGTAGTAATGTACTTATATTGTCTTCTTCCTCACAGGTGACCATGGGGGTTGGTGTGTGTCTCAGTGGACTCAGATGGCGATGGTGGCCATGGTGAGGCACAGGTGGGGTTGTTAGGGGCTGAATCTGTCCCATGGGTTGACATCCTCTTCCTCCACCATTGTCCCTGCACACAGTCAGTATGCCCACACATACCCAGTCCCCTGCAGCCACAGATATCGGACAGAATGTGGCAGCATCGAACAGGAGAGTGTGGCATCAATGGCATCAGAGAGTGTAGACACTAGCCATAGCCACACAGCTGGCAAGGTCCCACACAGACAGACTGACAGGGGTGCTCAAAGAAGGACTGCTGCCCATCCATCACCTGTCACAAGTGTCACAGCACGGGTCACTCAATGCATGTTTTGGTCCATCATGGAGGCACAGACATGTTCTGAAAGCAACACCAGACAGATGCTCAGGATCATGGATGCATCACTGTCTGACATCCATGACTCCGTCCACCACATTGGTGACACCATGCATCATTTCACTGATGTACTGGACGGACGGTAGGGTGAGACATTGTCAGTCCTTGACCACACACTATGCTGGAACATGTGGTGGGAGTAGGGCGTTGGACATGTGGACATAGGTCAGCAACAACATCTGCTGAGAGTCCACGTGGCCTTGTACCCTCATGCTCCTGTAGTGGCACTACCTCCAGCACCACAGAAGGGAGGGTGATGTCCACACCACAAAGTGGCAGGCCATGGGCACGTGGTCCTAGGTGGTCCCATGCTAGACACAGGCCCAGCACACATCAGTCACCATCAACGACTAGTACTGCATCTGACCCTGGGCATGGTGCTACCAGTGCCACTCCAGGCAGAGCGACTTCCCATGATTGTGGCAGGAGATGGTGAACTGCCCATTCTGCCATGTACAGTCAACAGCTGTCCAACACAGCAACGTGTAGGGCTTTCACCTGGCTTGACTGTGTATGTGCACACACTCAATCACTGTCACATGCAGGTCACCAACAGACACACACAGCACCTCTCCATGGCCCAGCTGACCAGCACCCCTTCTTGACTCGCACACCACAATGTAAACTGTTTGGCACAGCCTAGGCCTCTGGCACCCCCACACCACTCCCTATGCATGTGATACCTGTGCCGCATCCCTGCCATCCATACCATCGATGCAGGTACATGCAAATATATGTGTCTGATGCACAGGGTGACTATATTACATTACATAAAGTGTTGTAGTGTTATGCCAGGACAGGTGATGTATGTTGGCATGTGTTAGGAGTACACATCAAAGTGTTTGCACCTTTGTTGCATGATGTTAGATTGGCAGTAGTGTTGCAAACTGCAGAACTGTGTATGTTTCTGTTCCAGGGACCTGAAAGCTACGCAAGGAGACTTGGTGGCAATACAGCGACTCAGGATGCCATGGCAGCACAGTGGAAATATGACATCAGCAAGGTACAGCTGTATAAGTGCCTAGTTACCTAGGTGCATATGTGTAGAACAGTTTGTCAGGGACAATGCGGGCAGACAGCATAATCCTGCAAGCATACCCTTTGACAAGGCATACTACCCTTGATACATGTCATCTGGGTTTTCTGCACCTACAAATATAGGTGGTGGAGGATAGCATTTATGCCTAGGTTGATGTGGGCTACTTAGGGCCAGCAGCTACTCACAGGCCTTAAAATGAAGAACCATTGCACACAGATAAGTAAGAGAGGCACACTGCTGCAAGGGGGTATATTTACACACACACGCACACACACACACACACACACACACACACACACACACACACACACACACACACACACACTTACACAAGGTGGCTGATGTGAGATTAGAATCACAACCTACCTATTACACACTACAGATCACAGTACTAACTGCACACGCCACCGGTTACAGCTGGTGTACACGTGGCTGCAGCCACAGTTCATGTGGGCTATACAAAGTGTCCTTGTGTTACACAGCCTGTGTTGCCTGCAGAATGAACCTGCTTTATGCTCTTGTATCTAGTGCCATAGCACTGTGGTACCGGTTAATAACCTGCTATGTGTGTACAGTTACCAGTATCGCTATTTCTAGCCTGTTGCAGTTTGCCTGGCTAGTGACAATATGGCCTGTCTAAGATCTGTGTTGCAGCCATTGCACATTACATCACCTGCTCTCCATTGTCTGTCTACAGTGTGACATTCCACAGGTACAGGGTTCTGTGGTTGGGTGGATTATGTCATTATGTGGCTGTGGTCTATTACCATCAGACAACAGTTGTGTGTGTGTAGGTGCAGTTAACCCCAGCATTCTGCATGTAGGTGTGGACATTTCGTGCATCCCTACACACAAATATACATGTATGTATTATATATATTTATACACACATATATATAAATATATATATATATATATATATATATATATATATATATATATATATATATATACACATACATACACACACACACACACACACATATATATATACACACACACACACACACACACACACACACACACACACACACACACGTGTGTGTGGAGGGTGTGCATCACTGTAAATCTTTACATAGTTATATATGTATCTATTTACACACACACACATATATATATATATATATACATATATATACATATACATACATACACACACACACACACACACACACACACACACACACACACACACACACACACACACACACACACACACACACATACAGTGGATATAAAAAAGTGTACACACCCCTGTTAAAATGCCAGTTTTTTGTGATATGAGACCATGATCTTTTCCCACCTTTAATGTGACCTATAACCTGTACAAGTCAACTGAAAAACAAACAAATCTGTTGGGGGAAAAATATAAAAAATAAAAAACATAAAATAAGCTGGTTGCATAAGTGTGCACACCCTTAAACTAATACTTTGTTGAAGCACATTTTGATTTAAACACACCTGCCATCAATTAAAGAGACTCTGATTAGCCCCAAATAAAGTTCAGCTGTCCTAGTAGGATTTTCCTGACATTTACACAGTTGCCTGCTACAGGAAAAGCCATGGTTCGCAGAGAGCTTACAAAGCATCAAAGGGATCTCATTGTTGAAAGTCAGGAGAAGGGTACAAAAAAATTACCACAGCACTGGATATACCATGGAACACAGTGAAGACAGTCATCAAAAAGTAGAGAAAATATGGGACAACAGTGACGCTGCAAAGAAATAGATGTCCCTCCAAAATTGATAAAAAGACAAAACCTGGTCAGGGAGGCTGCCAAGAGACCTACAGCAACAATGAAGGAGCTGCAGGAATTTCTGGCAAGTACTGGTTGGGTGCTACATGTGACAACAATCTCCAGTATTCTCCATATTTCTGGACTATGGAGTAGGGTTGCAAGACGGAAGCCTTTTCTGACACACAAGAACATCCAGGCCCAGCTAAAATTTGCAGAACAATACATCAAGTCTCCCAAAAGCATGTGGGAAAATGTGTTATGGTCTGATGAGACCAAGGTTGAACTTTTTGCCTACAATTTCAAAAGGTACATTTGGCAAAAAAACAACACTTCGCATCACCAAAAGAACACCATCCCCACGATGAAGCATGGTGGTGACAGTATCATGCTTTGGGGTTGCTTTTCTTCAGCTGGAGCAGGTGCTTTAGTCAAGGTGGACAGAATTATGAACAGTTCCAAATACCAGTCACTTTTGCCCAAAACCTTCATGCGTCTGCTGGAAAGCTGAAAATGAAAAAGAATTTCATCTTTCAACACGACAATGACCCCAGGCATACATCCAAATCAACAAAAGAATGGCTTCAACAGAAGAAAATTAAAGTTTTTGAATGGCCCAGCCAGAGCCCAGACCTAAATCCAATAGGAAATCTTTGGGGTGACCTGAAGAGGGCTGTGCACAAGAGATGTTTTCACAATCTTACAGATTTGGAGCGTTTTTGAAAGGAAGAGTTGGCAAATAGTTTTTGCAATGAAGAGTGGACAAATATTGTCAAGTCAAGATGTGCTATGCTGACAGACTCCTACCCAAGAAGATTGAATCCTGTAATTAAACCAAAGGGGCTTCAACAAAGTATTAGTTTAAGGGTGTGCACACTTATGTAACCAGCTTATTGTACGCTTTTTTATTTTTTTATATATTTCCCCTAACAGATTTGTTTTTCAATCGAACTGTACAGGTTATAGGTCACATTAAAGGTGGGAAAAGTTTTGAAATTATTTATTATGGTCCCATTTTTATATCACAAAAACCTGGCATTTTAACAGGGGCGTATACACTTCTTATATCCACTGTGTATGTATGTGTACATATATATATATATATACTTATATAGACACATACGTACATATATACATACATACACACACACACACACACACACACACACACACACAAATATATTATTTTTATATATCTGTGTGCCACATACGGATGGATAAGGGTAATCATGTCTGAGGGGGATAGAGAGAGACAGATACGTATACATAGCTGTCTGTATGCACTGAGCTTTTTTCACAACTCAGTTCTTAGACAGATGATGCATCAGACATGGGCTGAAATTAGCTAAGTGTAGGAGCATGCCCAGTGTGACTGTCAGTACTTACAAGGTGACTTCAGGCCAGACCTATCTGTACTTCAGTCCAGGATTTTGTGTGCTACGGCCACTTGGCTGCTGCACCTGATTCAACAGTTCAGCACCTTCCTGATATTTTGTCCAAGGGATTCCCCTGCTTTGTGCTGAACGTAATATATGAGTCATACCTAGCGACTGTACAGGGTTTTGCATCATATGTATGGTATGTGTTACACAGCATTGTGGGTTTTCTGGTACATTAGTCATAAATCATTAAGACATTAGGAACTGATGACGGACATTTGAGTTACTGACTCCATACACACCAGGGAACCCATGCTACTGCATGACCTGTTATTCTCTGCACTTTCTACATTTGTCTGGCCACTACTCAATCCTTCTCCTTATATTTGGGCCTTCATCCCATTCCTGTTAATGGCTTTGTCCCTATTTCCTGGTCTAAGTAGTAGTCTGCATGCTGTGACTGAGATACATGATGTAACACCACACACAGGATTACAGTCTTCACACCTCTGACTGTACATGTTTTGCAGGGTGTCCAGCGTTCCACCACATATGTCTGCTCTGCTCCTCAGACAGTTGTGTTTTACTGGTAATATACTACTAAATGATGTCCACTGACTTGTTGTAAGTACTGACACAGTTATGTGATGGACTTTACATCCTGCTGCTACTCTGACTTGTTGCAACCTGCTGTTATACTAGCCACCTTCTAGGTTACTCAGAGCATGTGTAATGTCCATAGGTGTAGCCCCCTGTCCTCCATTGTCTTTGGCTTTGTCCATCTTTCTTGCAATAACAGATTGGGACATGTTGACAGTCTGTGGGACTCCTACCACAGGAGTACCTCATATGCAAAAGTTGTAGATGCAGTCAGCTTTGAACCATGAACACCATCAACCATGCTAATGTAGTCAGCCCACTGAGCCACACCAACCACCAGAAAGTGAGGTTTAACTCCTGACATTATCAACAGCAGACACACATATACTTTGACTCCTGCATACTGTGGAAATGGAACATGTAAGCAGATTGTTTTGGACAGCCCTGGGATTGTGTGATCTGCTGCTATATCCTTGCAAACATACTATTACTGCAGTTGTATGGGAACATGGCTGTGTTGGGGGTAGGGGACTCTACCATTGACAGTCGTGCGTCTGTCCTTTGACCCCGCTGTTTGGCATTTCCCTTGCATACTGCAGTGGGTTTTGCTGCTTTGTGGCATAATGCATATTATGGGGCCAGCCAGTATTGAACAGAATACCGGTTGTCCCACATAGCTGTTAGTTCTCTGCAAGTAGCCCAGTAGCCCATTCTATTCCATGGCATACATGCAGCAGGTCCATACATATGCTACCATAGTCTAGTACCCCATACATTTACTATAAAGGAGAGTGACATACCTTGTGAATGCAGCAGTGGAGATAACAGTGCTTCAGGGCTGACTCTGACACAGCCAATACATGGTAGGGCACAGGTTGTGTGGTGTGGCTGACATTCTTTTTACTATATAAAAGTGAGTCGGAGTAAGGTGTCAGTCCCTAGGTTGTCAAAGCATGTGCTATGCGTTGTCTCTTTGCCACAGCCAGGGAATACTGGGCACACCTACTTCTGCCTACAGGGACAGCTTCAGGGGGTTCCTCCTCTGAGTTCCCCGGTGGGTGTGGCTGTGGGGACCTTGGCACTGGTGGGGGGCTGTGTGTCCTTTCCCCGTGATGATCCTTCCATAGCTGTTTCCACAGGATCATATTGTGTAGCATGGCGCATAATGTGAACATGTGTACACATGTGGCTGGAGAGTACTGCAGGACTACACCAAATATATCAAGGCACCGGAACCGTGACTTTAGCAGCCCAAACACACACTCTGTGATGTTCCTAGTTTGTGCGTGTGCCTCATTATGGCATTCTTTGGTAGGTATGTGTGTGCATTTCTGATGTGTGTCAACATCTGTGGTTCAAGTGTGTAGCTAGCATCCCCCAGTAGATGGATGTATGGGATGTCGCCCCTGGCAAATAACTGGTACAGCTGTGATGCATGCCAGATATGACAGACGTGATAACTGTCGAGGCTGCCGGCAGACACACATTCATGATAATGCCCTGGGCATTACAAATGACCTGGCAGTTGATGCAGTGATATGCCTGGCGGTTGACGTAGTCTCTACCCTCCTCACCGAGTAGTGCTTTGATGTATACATGAGTGCAATCTATGGCACCCAGTACCCCATGGTAGTGTGGCACGCAGTAGAAGAGACGCATACTGCTGGCCCTATTCTCAGGGGTGGGTGGGTAAATAAATGTGCTCACTGGCATGTGTTTGCATGGCAGGCACCCAGGAACTGGTGGAGTACCCTGGATGCAGATGCCTGTGAGACCCCCATCATGTCCCGGTTTGGTCTTTGCAAACTACCTGTAGCTAGTATTCTATGGGCTACACATATCTTTGTTTCCACTAGGATAGGTTCCCCTCTGTTGGCTCTGGGTCTGAGTTGAGGGAGACAGAGCTCAGTGAGGTCTTGTAGTATGTCCCAGTCCACCTTGTAGCGCTCTACAATCTCCAGCTCATGTAGCTCCTGGAAGGTTACCCTGGGCCTGAACACTCTTCTCCTTCTCAGTCTAGACCTATTGTCAGCTACAGCATCAGCACTCACCTCAGCCTCTAGCACATAAAGGTGTAGCACAGCAGCAGCAGCCCCAAGCATTCTGTCAGTTAAAATTCCGAAGTCTGTACTCAATTGTGCAGAGTATGGGGTTAAATCAGATTGTAGGGTGCATGCAGACTTTATAGTGCTCTGATGCAGATACAGCCTGTGATTGGCTAACTACAATGCATTCCACCTGCCAGGTACATCATTGAGGGGGTTGAATGGCCTAGTGTAAGTGGAACAGGCGTTATCAGTAATTTATACAGGATTGGCTTTCCCAGCTATTTCCTTTTTTTTTTTAAATGCCTTCCCTGCTAAGCACTGGGGTGCAGCGCACAAACCCGCACCACTAGTATTAACACTGCTCAGCAGTATGGACACTCCTCCATGAACGGGCACACTCAGCATAGCTAAAACACCCCCCCACAGCTAAACAAAGCTTAGCAGCACTGGACACACCCCCTGCTTAGCTGAGTGGTGTGCCGCGCAAAAAGGCGCCACTGAGCTCCAATCCACTTAAACATATTGTGACACACCCCCTTTTGATGTCAACTAGCTCTTCTGTGGATACCAACATGGTTCTGGGGCTACACAGATTTTATTTGTGGGCACAGTGGCCCATTTTTGCTATTCAGTAACCCCAGCTCATTTGCATACAGATCCATGCACACAACCTGGATACTTTACTATTCTAAGGCCTGCCTCCTTAGCAACCACTGAAATCTACCATTGTACATACTCCATGCAGGGCCCTATAATGCATTATTCTCACGTCTTATTTTTAGTTTTTAAGCAATGTTTTTTTTTGCATAACTGAATGTCTGCACACTGCTGTGTGCCACGTAAATGTAATATGGGTATTAAAAAAGCATTATATTATTTTGCATTATTTTTTGGACACGCTAGGCATGCACATATCTGTGCCTACTATGCAGTTTCTGACCTTCTAAATTTGCTTTTACAGCCCCTGTTCAATTTTTACTTTCTTGTACATGGATATTTTCCATTTACACTTCGGACACCAGCACAAGGTCTGCAGGACTGCCTATTTTCTTGCTGGATCGCACACTCATTTGCATGCAATTCACCTGCTTATGGAGTGATTTGCATGCCACGGACACTTCTGTGCCTGCACGCTCGTGCACACCCCTCTGCTCTGTTTACTGGATTGCACGGCTGCTTACTTCTGTGTAAGCTCTGTGCCACTATGCCTACATGGAAAATCACTCCGTGCAGGCTATACTGAATTCTTCCCCTATTTATTTTGCAGCAACTGATGTACTGAGCTTGTACACTTCTATTAGACACGAAAATGGTTTAGCTTCCTTGAACGCTTACACTGGTATAAATAAACATTTTACTTATACTTTCACAGTAGTGGAGTATCGTTCATGTAATTCTTTTTTTTTTTTTTTTTGTTTTATTAATTTGATAATGAACTATACTCCCAGATTATGGAAACTGCAATAGGTGCACCATTTGCTCCCCCCAATTATGCAAATTTATTTGTAAGCTCTTTTGAGAATACATGTAATCAAGATTTTTTACTGAAAAAGTTAATTATTTTAGACTTACTGATGACCTACTTTTTTTCTATATACAGGTGACATAAAAAGTTTGAGGAATTAGTTAATGGTTTACGTAGGAATGATATGGGTATGTGTGGACATATTATATTTCTGATCATACACTAAATTATCTAAATTTAGCATTGTATAATGGTTTTAATGAAATAGGTACAAAATTATAAAGAATGAAAAGTGTTTATTTAACTTATTTGGATGGTGCTAGTTGTCACCCAGCACATACTTCAAAAGCAGATCATGAATGCACTAAATGAGAAGATTTTCATAAAGAAGCCAGAATTACAGATTTTTTTTATAATAAGACAGAGGTGGAAGATACCTACAGAAATATGTTCATAGGTTCATAGGTTCATACTAGGCTATCTGCCATAGGGCATTTATAAGCCTAGCCAGAGTGTGTGTGGCTTTCACCACCCCTTAGGATGAGAATACTATACCCATTAGTTTGCTGTGCCTCTGTCCAGCAGTGACACAGAGATGATTCCTGGGGTAAACCTACGATCTCCCATCCACGCGTCAAGATTTCTCTTGAACAGAGTCAGTGAGGGCTCTGCCTCACATGGACTGGGATTCTGTTCCATAGTGTAGGGAGTCTCTGGGTGATGAATCTGTCCCTCCAGCACGTCCTATTTATATCCGTGTTGAGGATTAAGTCTCTTGCTCTCGTGGCTCTGGTGGATTTGGATTTTTGAGGTGGAGCATGTCCATTAATTCGGGTTGGACATGGCCTTGTATATCAGGCACAGATCACCTCTGAGCAGACGGTATGCGACTGAATAGAGCTGGAGTTTCTTCAGTCGGGCATTGTATGACATATGTTTGAGCCCCTTTATCCTTTTGGTGAGGAACTTTTGGGGTCTTTCCAACTGCTGCAGGTGTCGGGTAAGGTACATTCTGAATGGGGCGTTGTACTCAATCATTGGTCTGATAAGTGAAGAGTACAGGGGTACAATGACCTCTCCTGATCTGGATGTGAATCCCTTCATGATCAGGTGAGCAATGTAGAAGGTCTTCCTAACCACTTTGGCAATGTGAGTGTCAAAGAGAGGTTACTGTCAACTTGGGTCCCCAGGTCCCTGATAACTTCTTCCGTGTTTAATGGATTACCACCTATGTGGTAATTAGGGGTTACCTTGTTTTTCCCAAAGGGTATGACTATACATTTTTTGGCATTTAGCTTAAGGCCATGGCTCTGGCACCAGTTATCCATTTCTATGAGACCTCTCTGGAGGATGTCTGTGTCTGATGGAGTGTCAATTATGGTGCCCAGTTTGCAGTCATCTGCAAATTTTGTCAGCCACAATCCCCTATGTTTGCCTGCACTTCAGAAAAATAAATGCCGAACAAGAGGGGGCCCAGGACTGAGCCCTGTGGGACACCGCTCGTGACCGGCTTAGAGTCTGACATGGCACCAGCAACTCTAACCCTGTGTGTTCTGTCCTTGAGCCAGTTTACAACCCATCTTGTGACATATGGGTTTACATCTAAGCTGGTGAGCTTTTCTATGATGCCCGAGTGGGGTATTGTGTGGAACGCTTTTGCTAGGTCAAGGTAGGCTGTGTGAACTGCCTTACCCTCATCAATGGCCTTAGTGACTGTTTCGAAGAAGTCGACCAAATTCAAGATGCAGGATCTGCCCTTGACAAAGCCAAATTGGGTAGGATCCAGTGTCTGTAGGTCCCCAATGTCTTTATTTATGAGTTCCATTATGATCCTCTCCATAGCTTTGCAGACAAGGCTCGTCAAGCTTATGGGGCGGTAATTTCCAGAGTCCGTAGAAGCACCCGCCTTTGTGGAGTGGGACCACAGTTGCCGTACGCCATTCTTTGGGTACGTATCCTGTAGTAAGGCTAAGATTAAACAGCAGCCTTATATGTGGGTTTAGTTCCTCATTGAGTTCGTGTAGCACACAGCCGGGAACACCGTCTGGTCCCATTGATGCTGTGTTTTTTGCTTTAGAGAGAGCAGCTCTCACCTGGGCATCTGAGATGTTTGGGAGGCTAGACTCTGGTGGGATAGATATTTCTCCTTTGGGGGGGGGGGGGAATTTGCACTGAACCTGTCTGCCAGTATGTTGGCAATGTCTGTGGGTTCAGTGATTTTTTTATAATTTTGGACTAATTCTGAGCATATCTGGGAGTTTCCACCCAGGTTTCTAACACAGCTAAAGAAGGCCTTATGATCGTCTTTTGTGTCATTAGCGGTTTTTTCTCTCAAAGTTGGCCTTAGATGATTTTATGAGTGATCGTAGTTTTTTGCTAGTATTGATCAGAGATGCCTTCCCTTTTAGGGATTTTGCTCTGTCATGTAGTAGCTTTCTCCTCTTGCTGTAGAGTTTGTTTATGGCTGGGGTCCACCAGACCGGGCGCCTGCCTTTGGTGGAAAGGGTCTTGATTTTATTAGGGATTGCTTGATCCATACATTCCTGGAGGTGCTCGTAGAAGGCATTTGTAAGGGTTTCAGCAGCGTGGGTTGTGGTTTCCACTGGCTCGGGGCCTTGAAGGATACCACTCCAGTCTTAAGAAGTGTGAAGTTTGCTTTTGAGAAGTTCTTCACTGTGGTCTTTTTTGCTGGGGTGGGGGCGGGATGTGGATCTCCAGTGAGATTAATTTATGGTCTGATCTCACCAATGAGGGATATACTTCCGGTGTGGAGCATTTTGTCCCCATGTTTGTGATGATCAGGTCCACGGCCGGCCTTAGGCATAGGCGAACTAGGCGACCGCCTAGGGCGCCGTGCAGGCCGCCTCAAGGCAATTCACGCATCGGAGTTCTGTGTTGTGACAAGTGCAACACCTACCTGGAAAAGCCGAACAGAGTTTTTTTTTTTTTTTTTTATTTCTCACCGCCGCTGCCCTAAAGATTACAATTGCCTCCCCAGCATCAGAGGGCAATTTACAGAGCGGAGTTCTGTTGTGAGGACCCCTAACCTGGAAGCCGAACAGACAACGCTTTTTTTTTTTATTTCAGGGCCGGTGCCCTAAAGACTACAATTGCGCCCTCCCCAGCATCAGAATGTAAAGTAATTTTTTTTATTTTAAAAATGCCGACTGTTGTCTTTTTACTATGTTAAATTTATGATAACTCTGGGACTATATCTGATAATAACTGCACTATTTCAGTATGGAACAGAGATTCTTAAAAAAATGTGTATAGTGATAGCACAGTTTCCAGCGTTCTGCCTTCATTGCATTGAAAATTAAAATTTAATATACTCCGTAGACATCACTCTTAACGGATAAAAATTAAATTCAACCACTACACCAGAGCAAAATAATGTGATTCAGAAATAAGTTACTGAACCACGCTACCTTGTGTGACTATACGGATGCCGAGTTCTCTGGCAGTGCACCTCTAGCTGTATGAGGGAATTGGAATTGATGCAAGGAACCTGCAGTTTCAATTTTGTCTTACAGGTGGAGCTGTTCTGTCATGAAGCCATTCTAGGAGATAATTAATTGTCACAATTTACTCTGTCGGTAGATATACAGGAAGACCACACCAGCGTTGTCATCATGTCTGCATTTACCTTGTCCAGGAGGAGGGACATAGGAGAAAGTCTATTATACCAGCCAGAAATTACATCTTTTGTTTTTTTAACAAGCAGACAAAGTAAAATTAGTCATTCCCAGAGAAGGTTATGAAATGGTTTACTCTATATAGTACTGTGCATGTGCGAGGTCTCAGGCTACCCCACCAACTCCGTCCCTGCAGTACAGCTACATTTGGATGGGCATCTAGGTACTGCATACAGTCTTTTTTTTTTTTTTTCACTTTTATTGCCTGTAGTACCATTTTCCACATACAGGTGGTGCTTCACTTTATTGCCTGTAGTACCATTTTCCACATACAGGTGGTGCTTTGCCGTGCCTGGAAAACAATTTCAATGCATTAACCACTAATGCTGCCTTGTACACTGGCAAGCTTTGCCAATGTACAGGACTGAACTGGTTCTACACTGAGTGCCCATCTCCAAAGGGCTTTGTCATTATCCATTGGCCTGTGCGAAATGAAGAATGTTGAAGCGATTTCTGTCAGAATCCAGCATTTTATAGCAGCTCAGTTAGGCATCTTACACCACGCAAAAGTGTTTTGGAACTCAGCCCAGAGTGTAGTTAAAGAAAGTGAGTCTCCATTTAACAGTAATGCTCAGGTACATGCAGAAATAATACAGTAAAGTAGATGCCATGTGGTATGCCTGATGTGATGTAGTTGTACACAGCAGTATGTAGGGATGTTTAGGGTTACCACCTGTCCCTCTTTGCAAAGGAAAGTCCTTTTTTGAGCAGATGTGTCCCACAAAAATTGCAAATGTCCTGAGAATTTAGAATAACATTTGTCCTCATTTTTCTTTAACAGGTGCATAAACAGTTATTTTGTCTGAAACACCAAAGTGTTATATGTAATAGCATAAGCAACTGGAATGCTACAAGAATAAACTTTATTTTTGGCAAAAAAAAAAACTAAAGTTCTGTCCTTTGCATGGTATGTTTTGTCCCACAAAATCTCACGTTTCTAAATAATGTCCCAGTTTGGGCATCTGAAAAGGTGGCAACTCCAGGGATGTTAGCATATTGCAGGTATATGAACTGGAGCTACGCATAAACGATGAGTGAGGTAATCTGATGTAATGATATTAAACGACTGCATACAGAAATAAACATATGCAAATATAGCTAAGGATTTAATAGGTAATGTAACTTCAGACCTGCACAGTCACTTGTTATAGACATTAGCCTTTCAGCATACTTACCTATTATCTCAACCAGATTCAAACAGGAAATATTGTCACAAACGTGGATATTTACTAGTTTAATATGGCTGTGAAGGTCTGAAATGTAATGATTTTTAAAAGTCAATACAGTTATTAGCAATGCATTTTCTTATCCCCCGCCTAAAGAAGGATACTTTGTCCAACAATTGTAGTCGGACATGTTTAAGAAAGTATTATTTGCAAAATCCTTTTTGTGTGTGTGTGTGGGGGGGGTAATAACATTACAGAAATTGCTACATGCCCGATTGCCAGTGAAAGGCGCACCTGTGGAGTGCGACACAAAAGGCGCAATTCACGGATCGGAGTTCTTTTACTGGTATTTTTTTGTATATACAGGTGACATAAAAGTTTGAGGAATTAGTTAATGGTTTACGAGGAATGATATGGGTCTGTGTGGACATATTATATTTCTGATCATACACTAAATTATCTAAATTTAGCATTGTATAATGGTTTTAATGAAATAGGTACAAAATTATAAAGAATGAAAAGTGTTTATTTAACTTATTTGGATGGTGCTAGTTGTCACCCAGCACATACTTCAAAAGCAGATCATGAATGCACTAAATGAGAAGATTTTCATAAAGAAGCCAGAATTACAGATTTTTTTTATAATAAGACAGAGGTGGAAGATACCTACAGAAATATGTTCATAGGTTCATAGGTTCATACTAGGCTATCTGCCATAGGGCATTTATAAGCCTAGCCAGAGTGTGTGTGGCTTTCACCACCCCTTAGGATGAGAATACTATACCCATTAGTTTGCTGTGCCTCTGTCCAGCAGTGACACAGAGATGATTCCCGGGGTAAACCTACGATCTCCCATCCACGCGTCAAGATTTCTCTTGAACAGAGTCAGTGAGGGGCTCTGCCTCACATGGACTGGGATTCTGTTCCATAGTGTAGGGAGTCTCTGGGTGATGAATCTGTCCCTCCAGCACGTCCTATTTATATCCGTGTTGAGGATTAAGTCTCTTGCTCGTGGCTCTGGTGGATTTGGATTTTTTGAGGTGGAGCATGTCCATTAATTCCGGGTTGGACATGGCCTTGTATATCAGGCACAGATCACCTCTGAGCAGACGGTATGCGACTGAATAGAGCTGGAGTTTCTTCAGTCGGGCATTGTATGACATATGTTTGAGCCCCTTTATCCTTTTGGTGAGGAACTTTTGGGGTCTTTCCAACTGCTGCAGGTGTCGGGTAAGGTACATTCTGAATGGGGCGTTGTACTCAATCATTGGTCTGATAAGTGAAGAGTACAGGGTACAATGACCTCTCCTGATCTGGATGTGAATCCCTTCATGATCAGGTGAGCAATGTAGAAGGTCTTCCTAACCACTTTGGCAATGTGAGTGTCAAAAGAGAGGTTACTGTCAACTTGGGTCCCCAGGTCCCTGATAACTTCTTCCGTGTTTAATGGATTACCACCTATGTGGTAATTAGGGTTACCTTGTTTTTCCCAAAGGGTATGACTATACATTTTTGGCATTTAGCTTAAGGCCATGGCTCTGGCACCAGTTATCCATTTCTATGAGACCTCTCTGGAGGATGTCTGTGTCTGATGGAGTGTCAATTATGGTGCCCAGTTTGCAGTCATCTGCAAATTTTGTCAGCCACAATCCCCCTATGTTTGCCTGCACTTCAGAAAAATAAATGCCGAACAAGAGGGGGCCCAGGACTGAGCCCTGTGGGACACCGCTCGTGACCGGCTTAGAGTCTGACATGGCACCAGCAACTCTAACCCTGTGTGTTCTGTCCTTGAGCCAGTTTACAACCCATCTTGTGACATATGGGTTTACATCTAAGCTGGTGAGCTTTTCTATGATGCCCGAGTGGGGTATTGTGTGGAGCAGCTTTGCTAGGTCAAGGTAGGCTGTGTGAACTGCCTTACCCTCATCAATGGCCTTAGTGACTGTTTCGAAGAAGTCGACCAAATTCAAGATGCAGGATCTGCCCTTGACAAAGCCAAATTGGGTAGGATCCAGTGTCTGTAGGTCCCCAATGTCTTTATTTATGAGTTCCATTATGATCCTCTCCATAGCTTTGCAGACAAGGCTCGTCAAGCTTATGGGGCGGTAATTTCAGAGTCCGTAGAAGCACCGCCTTTGTGGAGTGGGACCACAGTTGCCGCACGCCATTCTTTGAGTACGTATCCTGTAGTAAGGCTAAGATTAAACAGCAGCCTTATATGTGGGTTTAGTTCCTCATTGAGTTCGTGTAGCACACAGCCGGGAACACCGTCCGGTCCCATTGATGCTGTGTTTTTTGCTTTAGAGAGAGCAGCTCTCACCTGGGCATCTGAGATGTTTGGGAGGCTAGACTCTGGTGGGATAGATATTTCTCCTTTGGGAATTTGCACTGAACCTGTCTGCCAGTATGTTGGCAATGTCTGTGGGTTCAGTGATTTTTTTATAATTTTGGACTAATTCTGAGCATATCTGGGAGTTTCCACCCAGGTTTCTAACACAGCTAAAGAAGGCCTTATGATCGTCTTTTGTGTCATTAGCGGTTTTTTCTCTCAAAGTTGGCCTTAGATGATTTTATGAGTGATCGTAGTTTTTTGCTAGTATTGATCAGAGATGCCTTCCCTTTTAGGGATTTTGCTCTGTCATGTAGTAGCTTTCTCCTCTTGCTGTAGAGTTTGTTTATGGCTGGGGTCCACCAGACCGGGCCTGCCTTTGGTGGAAAGGGTCTTGATTTTATTAGGGATTGCTTGATCCATACATTCCTGGAGGTGCTCGTAGAAGGCATTTGTAAGGGTTTCAGCAGCGTGGGTTGTGGTTTCCACTGGCTCGGGGGCCTTGAAGGATACCACTCCAGTCTTAAGAAGTGTGAAGTTTGCTTTTGAGAAGTTCTTCACTGTGGTCTTTTTGCTGGGGTGGGGCGGATGTGGATCTCCAGTGAGATTAATTTATGGTCTGATCTCACCAATGAGGGATATACTTCCGGTGTGGAGCATTTTGTCCCCATGTTTGTGATGATCAGGTCTAGTATATTTTCTCCTCTTGTGGGAATGGTGACTAGCTGTTTCATAGCATTTGAGTTTATGAACTCCAGGAACCTTTGGGCTAGGGTGTTGGGGCTTGAGTAATGTTCCCAGTCTATGTTTGGGTAGTTAAAGTCACCCAATATGATGGTGTTTGGAGAGACATTCATACTCTCCAGTGTCTTCAGGAAGGCTGTGTGGGTTTCCTGAGTTTGAGAAGGTGGTCTGTAGCATGCTACAAACTGTAGGGCAGTTTTACCTATGGTTAATTGCACCTGGATGGTCTCCGATGCTTCGTGCGTTGCCACTAACCTGGAGGTGTGGGTATCCTTTATGAATATGGATACTCCCCCTCCTTTTGTGGTTCGGTCTGGATTGTGGGGCCGGAACGCATGATATGAGGTATAACCTGATAGTGCTGGGGTGCTCTCAGGAGCCTTGAACCAGGTTTCAGTCACAGCACAGACATCGATGTTCTCCATACTGAGGAGGGCTTCGAGGGCGTGCATCTTGAGGTTTAGACTTCTGGCATTGAGCAGTATTACCCTTAGTTTTTCTCCATTTTTGTTTTCTAGGGCGGTAGGTTTATCATTTGTGCCTTGCCTAAAAAGGCACTATGGGGGTGGCAAGAGCCTTTGCCAATATCCGGAAGCCCAGGGGTGACAGGTGCAAGCCGTCCCTTGCGAAGTTGCATTTCCCATCAGATTTTAATATTTCATGATGGGAACTATGTTGTTGTTATTCTTCTTTTCGGCTTTTCCCGGTTAGGGGTCGCCACAGTGGAACTCTGGTCTGCTAATAATTGGCAGTAGATTTTTATGGTGCTGAGTTGCCAGCCCGACACCCAACCTTCAGCGAAGGCAACCCATTTACACATGTGTTTCGAATGCCACTCAACCACGGGGAGGACATGCAGACTCCACACAGAAGGCATTCCAGCCGTGAGTCGAACAGGAGAACCTCTTGCTGTGATGCAACAACGCTACCGCTGCACCACCACGGAAATAAGAAAAATATAATGAACAGAATGTGAAAGACAATTATTTTCTTTGTGACAGTATTAAACATATTAAGTTCAAAATTAGATAATGTGAAATAAGTTTAGGATGCTTAAAAACATGATAAAGGACTTTTCTTGTTTCCACTATGAGTGGACGAAAGTGAATGCACCAAGGACAGGAATCTCCAAACTGCATTCACCAAAAAAAAAGTACTGAAATACACCTTTTAAAATGTTTTTTGCAGGGGCAAGCCTCCCTGATGTGAGGGACAAGTACTGCCCACCCCATCCCACCCCCAAACTTATATACACCAACTCCACAGTAGTACCAAGTCTAAGGGGGAAATTCCCCCAAAAAGGACATCACTGCCAGTAGCATTGGCAACAGTGATTCCCTATGGAGCAACTCCAATCATCGGAAGGTTGAACCTCAGGCAATTGAAGCTTGAGTGTGCAGTCTTCATCCAGCAGCAGATTACCCACTTTTCTCAATGATACCCCCAAAAAAATATCCTATAACACAGATAGGAATTTATATGACAATGTGTTGCAATTACTTCAGAAGGCAAGTGGAACACATGAATAGAGTACAATTATGTCAGCCTAGAATAGCTCCCTTTGGTAAATGTGAAAGTTGTGGTTTTGCTTCTTTCCTTTCTACTATTAATGGGTGTACCTCTGAAATGAAAGGAGAATTTAAGTGCACCATAAAATGTGTCATTCATGCTATTAGGTATAGTTGTAATCATTATTGTACAAATAAAACAAGAATTAAAAAAATGGTAAAAAGCATGTCAGGTATATTAAAAATGAGAAGCAAGAAAATCCAGCAACAGATGTGAAATGTAAAATTTAGAGCAGGTACTGCGTGATACATGGAAACAAACAATTACAGACATATTTAGAACATAAGGAAGTTATTTGTATATTGAAATTTAAATAAATGTAATACTTCAAAGCTGAAATGAAGGCATTTACTTTAAGTCTTTGGTTGTTTAACTGATGTAAGGTCATCCAATTTTCTTTTTTTATTTAACTATCTGTCTTTTTTTGTGTTTTACTCCTTAGAAGTCAAGGCGCTAGAAGTATGTGCTTTGAATAAAAACACTGTCATTGGTTTATTTTGTTGTTTTATAGTCAAAAATATTTATGTTGTGGCAGTTTCTTCAAATGGCAACCAGTAAAGTAGTACTCAGCTGCATACACATCTTGACAAGCTCCTTGAGATACATACCAGCTTATTTAAATTCCACTAAAGTGCTAAATATATACTGCATTAACTGTATACTAATGTGATACAGTATTGCCAAATTTCCACATGATAAATTCAACCAGTACTTAAGGGTGCTTACACAACTCTGGAAATTCAAATAAATAAAACAGACCAAGTGGATAAAGAACGGCAGTACCAAGATACCAAACAGAAAAAAAAAACCAAAAATACACTGTTCAACACTGCCAGGAAATAAAATCACTAGATATTTATTAAAACAATATTTTGAAAGGGCAAGCCTATAGGGTGTCCAGATTACACACTGATGATGGATTTTTTTCTGATGCATTGGTGGGTTTATGTGCTGACTTTCTTGCTAGGGGCTATTGTGAAGGTGAATGGGAAGGGGCTACTAGCGATATTAAAAGTGCTCAAAGTGATAGAGTAAAACTCTACTTTTCGAATAGTACATGTGCCAAATCTAGTTTGACATGTAATAAGCATGGTGGTCGGGTTACTTTAACTTATATCAATGCCACTGATACTGTCTGTGGTATTATACGCAATAATTGGCCGGTATTGGATGGCAGATCATGCCATCAGTAAGATGTTAGGGTCCCATCCCACTTTTTGTTTTAAGAATAACCCTACTCTTAAGAGGATGCTACTTTATGGCCATGAGAGGGTCTATATATGACCTTTGTCTTCCAGGTCAGGTACATATGCCTGTAGGGCTTGTAAAGCCTGTAGGCACATTTCTGACGTTAAGACCTATGAGCATCCGATTAATGGTTTTATATTTATTTATAGGTTTTATGCTGATTGTGGTAGTCGTGATCTAGCATATTTGGCATGCTATAGGGAATGTACCTAGTTTTATGTAGGCAAGATGAACAGCTCCTTGAGAAAACGTATTTTAGAGCATTATAGCTATATAAGAAGAGAGGACACAGCAAGTGCACTATATAAACATATTAAGGATCATCCTGACCACATTTTTAATTTTTTGGTTTTACAATTGGTTAACATCGGATCCCATGGTGGTAATATTGTTAATAAAGTAGAGGCAGCTGAGACTAGATGGCTCACTACCCTTCAAGCACAAAGGAGTTCTGATTTGAATGGGACTATATCTTTAAGACATACACTGAAGGCTAAGGGTCTGTTTCATTGATTTACTCACGTGATTTGTTTGATTTTTGGTTATTAAAGAATTAATTCATTATTAAGAAATTGTTCTGTTGCACTATGGTCTGATGAAGTACATAGCAGATGCATGAAACCGCTTACCTATTTTTCTTGTTTTAATAAATATCTTGTGATTTTACAACTCTGGAAATGACATGTGCCAGTATTCTTCATCTGACTCATACACAGCAGTGCACTCTCTGGGATACAGCTACAGCTTTCCACCCTTCACAGTTAACCCTTAAGTGCTGGTTCATCAAGTCTTGCAGCAGCTATATATGAGAATACCTTTTTTTAATTCCAGCATGATCCACCCTTTCTTTTGGTACTACTCTAGCTACCATGGCTACGCTGGAGTCGGTATCAAAGCATTCATCATCTCACAGTTCCTTCTCTTGTTGCTATTTGACCCCTCAAATTTCTGATAATCAACAGAACAATCCCCACAAGAAGCACTCTATCAATTCATCTATGTCACTATCCATCAGTTTTTTTTCCTCTGTTCACGTGAAACAAGCTAGAGACAAAAAACAATGGCTGGGTTGATGTCATCCACTTCAGGGCTATTTCACACTTAGCAGCAACTCAGTACAGTTTGCCTGCTTTGATAACACTTTGCCTGGAATAGGGAACCAAATTCTACTAACAGTATCACCTCTCATATGAGGGCAGCTGGCATCCCTCAATGTGCCAGACAACACAGCGGGGGATTTTTTTCTCCTAACAGTACCACTTCTCGGCCATATGTAGTCAGCATGGCTTGATATGAGAGGCAGCACTGTTTGGGATTTTCTTCTGCTAAGAGGACTCTCTCTCTCAAGTGGGGGTAGGGGCATGCCTCAACAAACCGAGGGAATTAGGAAGCTCACAAAGTAATACAGTCAAAAAAGATAAGATGAATATGGAACAGCAAATACTGTATGAGCCATCATGATGCAAGGAAAATGCAGGATTGTTCCAATGGGTATCCAACTCTGTAAAAGAAGTATGAAGAGAACACAGAAAATAGAAAAAAATATATGGCAAAGAATGAATATGGAGTCAGCTAGGGTAAAGCTTATGGACTGTGGAACTTCTAGTACAACACATCAGGGTTGGGGATTCCACACAGAACTTTAGGAAATAGGATTTCTGGACAGAAAGGCATTACAAGTCAAACTTTTTACTAGTTTTTATACAACTTTATTACCCTTGTCTCAGTTTATGTGTTCCCAGTATCTTTCATGGTTGGCTACTTTCTTCAGGACACACACACACACACACACACGCACGCACACTTACAAGCACAACCTGCACGCACACGCAGACAGTGTACCCATCCCACTAATATTTACTACATATTTAGCTTCATCTTCTCTTTGGACTTACAGAAAGGTACATACAGAGAGGGTAATACACAGCTACTTCAAGATTTATTTTGAAATTTCTCTCTCTCTCTCTCTCTCCCTCTTTTTTTCAGGGACTCATTTGTGAATTAATAATGAAAAGGTTAATGAGGACTGAAAGGCTAATAAAATCTTCATTCTACTTCAGTTCCTTATAACCCTGCAAGTAAAAAGACTTGCTTTCTCCTTTACATAGTAAGATGGTTACCTCTGTTCATTTAAGCTTCCTGCTTAACAACTAAGGAAGTGGAGGGGGCTTCTGCGTTAAAAACAATAAACCACTTATTTCGCTCAGTTGATTATGAGTGCAGTTTCTAAGAATCACAATTGAGGTGAAACTCTGTTTACAAGTGAATGCTTAATGCATTTAATGTACGTTGTATAATCGGACAAAAACTGATTAAGACAGAGTGGACAGATGCATGTAGTACACAAAGTAGGAGACTAGAAAAGGACAGAGGATACTACAAAAATTATTCAGGTATATGAAAGAAAAAAGTAAATAAAAATGATGCTGAAGTAAGAAGTACATCTGGACTTAAGTAACTGTATAATTAGACTCACAACTGTAACAGCTATCCATCAAGACCCTTCTCTCTCACTCACTGGTTTCCAGGCACCATACAGGTTCATTCATTCCCACAGAAAGCCTCAGATTAGACAAAAAGGCACAGTTTTGTGCATTTACCTTTTCTAAGTAATTCTGTAACATACTGTGGTTAATATAGACTTTCATTCCGCTCCGCTGCCTTTTCTCTCTTAACAAAATGAAAAATAATTACAGTAGCCGGTGGTCCATTCATTGAACATTTTTCATTTTCCACCAGTCTTATTTATGTTGTTGGTCAAAAACAGAAATGTGTATCATATTATACTATAACTGTAGAACTGACAAAAGCAGTGCCGCACAAAAAGATTGAGTGCAGTACTTATTTTTGGTCAGAAATGCTGTTCCACAGTAAAATACAAAGGTCAACTGTAAATGAACTGACAACACAGAAAAGTGTCTACATTTGATGTAAGCAATACTTCATTTTAGAGCTGTCAAACTATAATAAACAGGGTAATTAAGGCAACTACAAAAATGTATGTAGAAAAACAATTCAGTTAAATAAGTTTAATTTTTCACCCAAACATATGCATAAAATAAGACGTCAGATATCTTAGTACAAACTGAATATAAAAAATTGCTATAAACACAGAGCTAAGCACATGGGAAGAAGGGAAAACATATCATGAAGGGGTTCTGAATTTTTATGACAGCTGAAGTAGGTTAAAACACTTGCCCTGAAAGTCACCAAGAGAAACACTTTGAGCGATTTTCTAAGGCTGCAGGTTAAAATTAAGTATAACCACTCAGCAAACATTATAGCACAAGTACTATGTAAAGCATAACAATAGACAGGAAACTAAATGCTACAAACTTTACTAGTATCCAATAGTTACTGAATGGTTACTTTCTATAAGAAAATGCATTTCTGCAGCATAAAACCTGTCATGCAACACTCTACATAATTTTTTGTTGATGTTTAGTAAAAAGTTAGTCAGGTCTGACTCTTCATGACCTCAAGGAGTTTAGCACAGCAGGTCTGTCAACTATTGCTTCTACAATTTCATGCAAGTTCATATACTTTACTTCAGTAATACTATCTGTCTATCTTAGCCCTGTTTCCCCCTTCCTGTTTTACCTCCAGTCTTTCCCATCAACGACATCTGCCATGAATCGTGTATACATATTATGTGACCAAAATATTAGTTTTGCTATCTATCCTCACCTAGAATGATGCCACAGTATAAACAAAAAATGACTGACTTCAACAATCGGCAAAGTTTTTGGTGTGATTCCAAGGGTATCCAGTTCCAGTCTGCCTGGGAAGCCATGGTTGACAAACCTCGCTGCTTTGCCAGAGAAAGTTTGTACCTGGCACCCCTAGGCTTTCAGCTGCTGGCAAAGGCTCTTGCCTCCCCCGTAGTGCCTTTTTAGAGGCAAGGTCTAGAAGACAGTATTATCAATGTGAAATTAACCAATCAGAACAAAATAAGGGTCATGCTGCTAAATTCTAGGAGCTTAATCCAAAAACTGCCCTCCCTGGAAGCACTTCTATCACCACAAGATGTAGTGGTCTGCAGTCACAGAAACCTGGTTTAAGGCCTTAGAGTACCCTGGTCCTGCAAGGTTACAATACCTTCCACACCTTCAGACCAAAAAATGAAAGTGTGAAAACCAAAGGAGGCTGTGTTTCAATCTATATTAAAGATAAATTCACCTCCCACCTAGTTAATCTGGAAAACTCCATGGAGTTACTCCAGGTTCAGGTTACAATGGGCAAGACCCCCATTCAAGTCCTAGCCAGTTATAGATCCTCCTTCACTGGTCACGACACCCACGAAGCCTACTTAACCAAACTGAAGCAATCCAATTTTACCAAACACACTAGTTATGGGGGATTTCAATTATCCCACCATCAAGTGGGAAACCTACTCTAGCCCAAACTTGCTAGCATAAAAAAGTTAACCACCACAGTCCACAAGCGCAAATAAATCCAATCCTTAAGGTACGAAGAAGGTGCTTTATTCAACAATATACAGCAATATTTCTCTTTCGCTTTCTACAGTATACATTAAATCCCCTAAAACAGCTTTATTAATATTGTCTATATCTACTTGTAATTTTTCCATTTCATTTTCATTATTTTTGATAATTGCCTTCATGATACCAAAACCACAATTGTCAAACACAGTTCTTAGTTCCTGATGAAAGGCTGTACCTTCAAAAACATTGTTGGGGTACTTACATACCCTAAGCCCTTTAGGAACAATGTTAATGGTTAAACAATGCCTAAGATAACAATTATCCATGTCCAAAAGTTTATATTTGTATAGATAGAAGTCCAAGTCTTCTAACATAGTGTTGTAACTCTTGTTATAATTAGTTTGAGCCATTGTTTCTTTGAAATCATATTTCTTATTCAATATGCGTGTTATCAGTTTGTCAGTACCTGGAAAGCTGTTAACGTTTGTCGGTGACCCCCTAGAACGAGTCCGCTGCTCCTGGCCATCAGTTACTGTCGTAGGAGAAATGTGAACATCATCCCTGGTGATGTGAGGAAAAGTATCCAGGCTAGAGTCATCCAAAGCTATTGCTTCGTTTTGGTCACGAACATTCGTCGTACCTTAAGGATTGGATTTATTTGCGCTTGTGGACTGTGGTGGTTGATTTCTTGTTTTTTGTAATTTGGCGCCACTTGCTTTACGTCTGTTAGCATAAAAAAGTTCCTTGACTTTGTGAATTCAAATGCCCTGGAGCAAACTGTCCATACCCCAACAAGCAAACATTCTACATCTGGTCCTCACCAACATGTCAAACAGATGGACTGCTGTAACTGTTGGACCCACATTAGTTAAAACTGTCCACAATTCAGTCACCTTCGAAATGAGCCTAACACCAGAACTCACAAAGTCTGAAATCGGACAAAAAAACACCAAGGCAAACTATACCCTCCAAGGTGAAGGTATAAACACATTCAATGCCCCACCCCAAGCTGAAAGTGGTAACTACACGAAAGCTTACACTAATTCCCTGTACAATCACCTACGCAAGTGTATAAACTTGGCTGTACCTGACAGAATCAAAGCCAGAGACCAAAGTAAAATCAAGCTGTCATGGTGGACTTCCAGCATCAACAAACTCTACAATAAATGCAAAAAGCTGCTGTCCAAGAAAACAGAGACAAGGATCCAACAATGGAAAAGCACCCTCCTCAGCCTTGACAACTTGTCAAATCCTCCAAGGGCTCCTTTGAGAGAAACCTAGCAAGTACCGCCAAGGATAACCATAATGCCTTTTACAGCTACGTACGTAACCTAAAGGGTAAGACCCGAGCATGTGCAGAATTGGTGGTCAATGGCATCACACACACTGACTCCAGAGAGATAGCGAACCTGCTAGCAGATAAGTTTGGCGAAAATTTCACTGCCCTATCCCCTAACATACAACAAACCCCCACACACACACACTTTACATAGCTGAAAAACAGGTCCTGAACGCCCTGTCCAAGGCAAAGAACATGGCCTCTATGGGACCAGATAACATCCCAGGTTGTCTTCTAAGCAGGCGAAAACGAACTAGCATCACCACCAAGTACCCTTTTCAATCATAGCCTAACCACAGGCTTTGTTCCTGCGGAATGGAGAACAGCCACAGTTATTTCCCCCACATAGGAGGCCTAGCAACAGACCTGGAGAATTACAGACCCATAAGCCTGACCAGCCTCATCTGCAAGTCCATGGAACATATTATTATGGACCTCACAAATAAAGATATAGGTGGCCTCCAAACCCTGGATCCTACCCAATTCAGCTTCATGAAGGGCAGATCCTGCCTGTTAAAATTGTTGGATTTCTTTGAAAGTATAACCAGGGCCACTGAGAAGGGCAAATCTGTGCACACAGCACTCCTTGACTTGGCAAAGGCTTATACACTTCTCAGAAGTTCACGTCAAAACTAAAGGGTTGTGGCTTACCAAGTCTGCAAATGACTGCAAACTAGGTGCAATCACTGAATCCCCAAATTATGTCAGTATACTTCAGGAGGGTCTCACACACACCGACAACTGGTGTATTAGTCACGGTCTCAAACTGAATGTAAAGAAATGCATCTTCATTCCCTTCAGGACAAACAGTGTCCCTGCATATTATCAAATCAACAACAATACCCTAAGTACCCATGATGTGGTAAGGGACTTGGGATCACAGGCTCACCACAACCTTAACTTTGACCACTACGTGTCTACCGTTGTAAGAAAAGCTTTCCACATACCTCACTTGATTAGTAAAGGCATTGCCTCGAGAGACAAAGTTATAACCCCACTATACTTGGCACTTATCCGGCCTGTAATTGAGTATAACACCCCATTTGGTATATATCGTACTAAGCACGTGCAGCAATTAGAGGGATCCCAGAGGTTTGTAACAAGATGATCACGGGCATCCAGCATGTGCCTTACATGGACCAACTATAGTCCATATTATATGGACCAACTATACTCCATATTATATAGACTTCTTAGCGGAGGCTTATGCCTGGCCTACACAGCAACCCAAGGCCCAAATCTACTAAACTTACTGCATATCCATAAATCAAATGGGCCCAGGGCTACCTGTTCCAGGGACATAATTATGGCCTGTGACTTAAATAGGACTTGCTGGAGGGATAGGTTTATCTCCCAGTGACTGCCACAGTTTTGGAACAGGCTTCTAATACATGTGAAACAGAGCACCTCTGTGACACTGTTCAAGAGGAACATGGACAAGTGGATGGGGCACTGTAAATTCTTACTGGGGACCGTGCCCACAACCCTCCTGGACATGGGCAGTCATCACTAAATGCAATCTTGGGTACTGACTAGTACTTCTACAGTATTACATGGCCAAGCTTAAAATGACCTAGATAGCCTAGTAATCTACTATGATCTTATGATCCTATACCGGACAGTGAGCAGTCTGTGTTTAATTCCTTTAGTACTGACTGACTGAGATTGTATTTGCAGTCTGGAATTCTCAAAAGTGTTCTCCAACATCCTAATTCAAAAGCATCAATACTGAGGTACACAATTACACACTCATGCTGGTATGTTATTACTGGGAAAACCGTATCTCTTGGCTACACAGACCTTTGTTGACAATACATCACCTTTGCTCTTTAAAATTTTATGCAAATTTGTCAGTGTTTCTGCTAGGCGAATACTAGGCTAGTTGCTCTAAAGCACCATTATAAGCCTAGCCAATAACCTAACATCAGGATAAAACCCTGTACCTTGTTTCTATGAGGGGAAGATCTTGACCATTATGCCAAAACCACATTTTCTTTCAAAAAGCAAATGTTTTTTAATGAAATGGATGAAATCACAGTCTACAGAGACTGTTAAGCCCTCCTCCCCCCCAAAAAATGTGTGCTTATATTTTGCTCTTGGTGAGAGGAGGAGCAGACTGCATTGATTCCTGACTGTTTCTG
Organism: Protopterus annectens; assembly: GCF_019279795.1. NCBI lineage: Eukaryota > Metazoa > Chordata > Ceratodontiformes > Protopteridae > Protopterus > Protopterus annectens. The sequence goes on from NC_056737.1 coordinate 1,846,982,786, forward strand.
GTTGGGCACCGAGTGTCTACATTTGACCTCCTTGACTGGTCTGGAATCTACCAGGAAAAGGGTACAAAAAGCCTACCCTTGTATCACCTGGGACTAGATTGTGGATCACCAAAGAACTTATGGCCTGTTTCTCTTCTTGAAATTGGTGCTACTGCTTTGATTCTGGCAACAGAAGAAGCAAAGGAGCATTGCATACCAGCAGCATGAACCTGTGGCAAGATCAGTACTCGTAGTAGCCATTTAGATAGCTCCCCTCTTTTCATCATTCTAGACAAGCTAATTGTTTATTTTCAGTACGAACAGCTTGATTTGCGGATGTCTAAACTAACGTCAGAATATCTGACTAAATACTTCACCCATAAATCATCAGGGTCTACTTTTTAGTTTCCCCTCAAGGGTTTGGCAATGCCCTGTACAAATGCAGACACCTTGAGTTGACATTTTTCCTGTAAAGGCACCACTGAAATTTCACCAATACCTAGTTGCACACATTGCTCTCAATCTTTTAGAGCAACAAAAAAATCTGGGCAAAGCCATAAATAATGGGGGCAAAGGTCCAAAAATAGGGACACCTTTTAAATATTGCTCTTAGAAACTTGACAGAACAGATTTTGCATTAGCATGAATTTCCTGAAGGGAATGAAGTCTGAAACTCAAATGTCTGTCATAATTTTCTGAATTCAACTCAATGATTTGCCTATGGTTTACCAGAAAAATCACAATTTTATAAGAAACACAGCAAAATTATGAGACAAAAATCATCATTCTGCAAAAATCTGTACAGTTGAGAGGTATGCTGTACACAGGACAACTAGTTTGCAGTGATAACAACTGCCTCCAGAGTTGCAAACCAGATACTCTGTGCATTACTTTATATTCTCACTCCAACTGTCTAATCAATAAAAAATAATCTGCTGCCATGGATATGAACTTTCCCACTATCTCTTTTACCAGCTTGGTAAATACAGGCATCCAGAGGCAATGTAGAAATTGCCTCATGTTTACTGACAGCCACTTAATTCTCAAACAAAACGATACGGTATGTGAAAGATGTATACATGCAATGTCACTGGATGCAAAGCTCTCACATAAAAGCACTCGAGGTCAATAAGGCTGTCAACAGTATACATGGTGCACTCATCACACACAATTCAAAGCAGACACATACACCCACATATGCTGAGGCATTTAAATGTAACCTTCCTAAACCCCAAAGACCTCCTAGATGAAGTACACACAACAAACCCCCTCAGCAGGCCTGAATGCACTCTTTTAAAATAAACACCCACATCAACACATACAGCCACATTTCATGGGGCCTCTACTTCTAAGCCCATAAGGCAAGCCACCACACAAGCCAACACTCTACTCATTGGAGACTCCATTATGAGACACACGGATGTCCCTCTCACCAAAATAAGTAAGGAGAAAGTCACGGTCAGTTGTTTATCAGGGGCCAAGATCTGCCATATTAAGCACGCATTCCGGTTATTGGACCACAAGTCATGGCCTGTGTGGGTGTAAGTGAGCTGAAACACACCTTCCTAGACTATATGAAGAGACGCATCTTAGAGGTTAGAGATGTGTTCCAGTCTGGTATGAGTCTAGCATTGAGCAGCATTTTACCTTCTCCAAGGATAATGGCACAATACAAACAAAATATGACTGACTTTAATAATTGGCTTAGTTTCTGGTGTCATTCTAAAGGGATGCAATATTTGTTGGCATGAAACAAGATGGTCAGCAAACCACACTGCTTTTTACCTCTCCCCTCTAGGCATTCAAATATTAGCTAAAACATTGTCCTTTTTTAGGCAATGTCAAACTGAAAGCACTTCCGACATAGCAAACCAAAAACAAGAAAAGCTAAAAGGTGTTACTGCTCACTGCTAGGAGTCTAAACAAAAAAACTCCACTCCCTAGAGAAATAGCTATAATAGCTATAATTAAAATGATATATGTGTAAAAGGTGAAAGCTCTCAAGAACAAATCTGAATTCCTCAGGCAGCAAATAAGATCTGAGATATTACAGTGGACTACTAGGAATTATGGTTATGGGAGGAATCAGAGCCCTGGATCAGAAGAAGCTTTGGAGTCTATGCTGAAGTTGGATATGATCAGATCCGATAACCTATGTATTGAATCAGACAAAAATAGGCAACAATGGATTGTCTGTTTATCCACATTTTGTTGAGACTGTTTATTATGTTTTTTGCAAAACTGGATGAAGGGTTTCAGAATGGAAAAGGAGGGCTGAAAAATCTTAAAGAGATTTCCTGCATCAACTTACCAATTCCATCATAGTGTTTGATAACTTCTGCAGCAGAGGAATCAAAAACTAAATCTCTATCCAAAGGAGAACTTAAAACCTAATTTTTCACATCATCTGGAGGTTCTGAGAATGGAGCCAGGCAAAACTCCTCAAAATGGTACCAGTGACCATAGCCCTGGAAAGAGTATCAACTAAGCAGTACACACATATAAACAATGGGTTGGGAGTTGTTAAATGGAAAAAAAAACTGTACAGTAGATTTTTCCTCACAAGAAAAAACTGCAGACAAAACATTCCTCATACTTTCGCAGTTAGAATACACTTTAACATGAGTCTGACAATTCAAAATTCTGCAAATAAAAGTTGCAGAAGCATACACTTTTTTCCCACACTATCAAAAATCTTCCCATCCTTGTCAGAAAAAGTAGGATTAGAATTACAAAAATATTTAGCAATAGTAGGCTTTACTAAAGCTATAGCTGTTTTTTCAGGTTTGGGAACAGTGTATTAAAGCTTAAAAGACTAAGGATCTTTATACAATATGTATGCCTTTTTAGGGAAAACAGTCTAACAGGAAAATGGCAGGCAGTGACACACATCCTCCAAAGTTGACAGAACTAGAGGAATGGGTGGAGGTTCTGGAATTTCCTAATGTAACAGCTCTTAGTATTTTCTAAGGGACTGAGAAACCTCAGTGTTCTCCGACTGAGAACAATGGCACATTCTGGAAACAAAATAAAAGAAACAGAAACCTCCACAGCATGAATCAGAATTTGAGCTCTCCTCTGAGTCTGTATCAGAAAACTGAAGAGAAAACAGTATCTGACCTTTAATCTTCCTGTCTAAATTAAGAATCGTGAATAACTTGAGGAAAAGAGGTATCCTTTCTTTTTCCAGAAACTACCTTATAAGAAGGATTAATAGCCTGAATTAAACCCCAAGCCAGGCCCACTAAACTACTCCTGCCTAAGGACATTTGATGAGGAGCAGACACATGGTTCATAGGATGATACTAAGTCCTTATAAGCCTAACCAAGAATTTCACCCATGTTCCCACAAAGTCAGCATCTGTTTTCCCTGTCTAGCAAGGACACAGGTGGGATCTCAGGGGTATTTTTCTGTTTCTTTTTGTTTGACTAAACAGATGGTTGACAGGTATACGTGATAGCACCATATTTGGGGTAGGGGAATATGCCCTTTCTCTGATATTGTGTGATCTTGGAGTTAGTATATATAATTAGCAGAGAGTGTGGGGGTGCAGCCCTCCACACTGGAGGGTGCAGGGGACTTGCCCTCTGCAAAAAAACTATTTTTTTATCATCTGATTTTTGTTTTACGTTTTGCTTGCGCCAAAGTTATTTCTAGGTGCATGTGTAGTAGAGTATCACTGTTCACATTTTCTACATTCTGGGATGTCCATTTGGAGCTTCAACAAATGTGAATGTGGACAAAAGCTAGTATAATCATATGTATTTTTACAAATACACACACACACACACACACACACACACACACACACACACACACAAATATTTATAAAAAATGCACAAAAAATTCTGAAAACTGCTTATAAAACTTTTGAAACTCATTGTCTTGAAACTTTACAGAAACATGATAACTGATACCCGGAGTCTAGTGGCATTAAATGGAAGTTGCCACTTCAACTCCTTACACTTTAACTGGATCTTCCAGGATCCACATTTATCTTGTCTAAACAAAGAAAATAAAAACGTAAAATTGTTAAAATATATAAAATGTTTACAAAGAGCATTATTCAGCTTCTTGTTTTTAATATCACTACAAAGTTCATAGATCCTAGATCTCAAGGATATTATGTTACAGACATAGTACAGTTGTGAAAGTTGAACTTATCATAACAGTAGATGTAGAAATGATGACTGCTGCAGTAGGCCTTAGCTATATGGGTTATATCCTGCCAAGGATACAAGAGGCGGTCAGCTTCCAAAGCTTCAGGGCACCTTCCACACATCCAAACTGTCAAGCACCTCGAGCTGAGCTGACTAAAAACAACTTTGGGAACAAAGCTCTTCAGAGGTTTCCTGCCAACAAATAAAAGGGAGTCTGGGCCCTGAAAGGACAAAGCTTGGAACAACAACAAAATAAATGTCCACATACTGGCATAAAAAACACACCAAAAAATAAGGGGGGAATAGAGGGAGTAGCTACTGCACCAGTGATCATTCGAACATCTATTATTACGCTAAGTTCAACTATGTACTTCAGCAGTAGCCTTAGCTATATGGGTAGATTACCACAGCCAACTACATTGGGGAGGTGGAAGGAGAAGGATCCAGGAGTCCCTGGGGAATCCTCCTAGCAAAGTGTGATCATGACCTAGAAAAAGAATTATGCTTATAGCGCTTTGTAAAGATATGTCCAGAGGACCAAGTAGCAGCTTCTAGAGTACTTCTACAATCCATCCCTTTCCAAAAAGTCATAGAAGAACCAAGGTCCTTGTAGAGTGAGCCTTGACCCTGCCTGAAATATATATGTCATAATGAGTATTCAAAAGGTAATAACCTTAGACAACAATCTTGAAATAGTCTGTTTTGACAAAGGTCGTCTCATCTTCCTACCTTCAGAAGAAATGAACAATTGATCCAATGTTCTGAAAGATTTAGTTCTGTCAAGTCTGAGTTGTCTGTGGACATCCAAGATACTGCGCATCCTTTCTCCCTTATGTTTAGGGTCAGGAAAGATAACGGGGATATGGACAATTTGGCTTAAAGTAAACAGACACCATTTTAGGCATAAAAGAAGGATTAGTTCTCAAAAAAAAACTGTCTTTGTGGAAAATGAGGTAGGGCAGACTCACCATAATAGCTTGCAACGCAGATACCTTTCTTGCAGAGGTCAGAGCAATGAGTAAAACTGTTTTCCACATTAAGAATCTCAAGTCAGCCAGATTAGTGGGTTTAAATGGAGCAAGTGTTAAATTTCTCTAACACAAAATTAAGATCCCAAGGAGGAGCCACTGGTTTACTTGGAGGCCTCTTATGAAACACCCCTTTCAAAAACATTTTGACATGCACCTACCTTGAAAGAGGAGGATCCATGGGCAGACATGCTGAAAAGGCCAATAAATGAACCAAGACAGAGAAATAAGAAAGACCATTGAATAGTAATGGATACACATATTGTAAAACTAGAGAACAACTAGCCCTGAATGGGTGCTGCTTATGCTGTTGGCACCAACTAGAAAACCTCTTCCATTTGCTAATATGATTTTCTAATAGCAAGCTTTCTTGTCTGCATTAGTATCTGCTGCAAGTTCTCAGAAAACAATTGCCTAAAAGGAATTAAGACCCTATCATCCAGGCAGTCAACTGAAGATGATTAATGTCAGGGTGTACCAAACACCCCTGTTTTTGTCACCAGAATGATCTTGGGGGATTTCTTCTGAACCTTCAGAAGTACCCTGGATATAAGTGGAAAGGAATACAGGAAAACTCCGGTCCAAAGAAAAGAAAATGCACCCGTCTTCCAGGTCTTCTTGCATGGAGTCCTACAATAGAATTTTGTCAGTTGATTGTTCAGACAGGAAGCAAAGAAGTCTACTTGAAGAACTCCCTACAAATGATCAAATCTTGGAAGCCCCCCATACCTAGTTTCCATTCATGAGGGTCTGCTCTAGACCTGGTTAAGCTCAGCCTGTCTGCCACAAAATTGTGCTCTGACAGGATGGACGATGCTCACAGAGTGAGACTGTACTGTGAAACTATATCCCAAGCTAAGTACAACCTGGTTCCCCCATGCTTGTTAATGTACCTCATCACTACGGTATTGTCTGCAACCACTTGAAGAGGTACTGGGGACTACAAATGGTTCAGAGAATTGAGTGCCTTGATTAGGTCGAGCATCTCCTTGATATGTATGTGTTTGCATCTGTCCTTAGTATCCCACACCCCCTTCACTTTTATTCCTACTGAAACTGTTCCCCACGCAAAATCCAAAGCATCTGTAGTGACGGACTTGTTTTGGAGCAGGGAGGAAGAAGCAGAAACCTGGATTTAAGGATAGGCATTGTCTCCACCAAGTAATTTATCTTCTGACAAACCCCAGCACTGGGATCTGAAAAGGTAAAGGGTCTTGAGGCTGGGAAGGATCTCAGATGCCACTATGTCTTTCTCATGTGGAATATTGCCAGGAGTATCATGAGAATCACACATGCCATGAGATCCAAAATCCTGAGCCATTCCCCCCACATATGAATGAAGTCCGAATGGAAAATCTTAGAAACAGATTTTCTTCCTGTGGAAGAATTTAAATTGAGGTGTCTAGCTGACATCCCAGGAACACAGTCCTGTGTGAGGGAGTCAAGAAAAACTTTTGAATGTTCTCTTGGAATCCCAGCTTGTGCATAGATCTCTCACCGAAGAGAGATACCTGATATTTTGAAAAGTCTCTGCAAAGATAAGCAAGTCATCTAAATATAGAAATAAATTGGATACCTTGTAGCCTGCAGAGAGCTTTAACTGGAACTAGACACTTTGCGAACACTCTTGGTGTAGTGGATAGACCAAAGGGTAAGGCAGAGAACTAAAAATGTGATCCAGACACAGAAAACCTTGAGAAATTCCTGAAGTCTCAATGAACAGGAATGTGATGATAAGTATCTTTTAAGTTTAGTGCTACCAGGAAACTTGAAACAGGAAGAAGAAGCAACAGATTGTGAAATGACATCTTTCTGGATTTGGGCACTATCACAAACAGGTTTAGAAAAGAAAGATCCAGAACTGGTCTCCAAGTATTTGGAATATCCTTGAACAAGACTCCTTCCCATCTGAGAAGAAGGAACTGGTTCCATCACTCCATGTAATAAAGAACAGGTGGAAACAAAAAAGTCTGATCTGCAGGATGAGGAATGACCTCCTGGAAAGGAGAAATTTCCTCCCACTGCCATTTGTAACCTTGATGAAAGATTTTTAGAGCCCATTTGTCTAAAACAATCTGTTGACAAAGAGAAAAATGGAGATTCAGAAATGGGAGAGAAAAGGGGTCAATGTGGGAGGGGGGTACAAGGTCTCTTGAACAGCCATTCAGACTTGGAGTATCCTTGGTTTTGTAAGGTTTAAGACTTATTTTTGGAACCTCTTTGCCACTTCTTAAACATCTGTTTTCCTGAATTATTTTGAGACTTTTTTTGCTGAAATTGTACAAGGAGAAAGAAAATCCTTTGGACAATTTAGAAAAGGAGGACTGAAAAATCTTAAGAGATTCCCTGGATCAGCTTGCTCCCTTCATCACACTTTTTGATCACCTCTGTAGCACAAGGATGAAACACTAAATCTCTATCCAAGGGAGAATTTAAAATCTCATTTTTACATTACATGGGAAGTTCTGACAATGCAGCCAAGCAAACCTCCTTAAAACAGTACCAGTGACCATAGCCTGGAAGAAGTATCAGAGTCATATGAACAGTGCAAGCAAGGAGTAGTGACTTGTGCAGCAGAAGAAACTACGTTATTTAAAGCAAATTTTTCTTCACAAGAAGAAAATGTGGATAAAACATTCCTCATACTTTGTAGTATTTCAAAATAAACAGTAACATATGAACCTGACATTTTAAAATTCTGAAAATCCAAGTTGCAAACGTATATACTTTTTTCCAAACCTAAAAACAACTTCTCATCCTTATTATAAAGAAGAGGATTGGAATTAACTAAATGCTTAGCAGCAGAGGAGTCAGCTAAGGCTATATAGCTGCTGCTTCAAGTTTGGGAATGGTATATACAAATATAAAAGACTGAGGAACTTTAAACATTCTATCTGCCTTTTTTAGGGACAGCTGGCTGGCTGGGTATCAGGAAATCTGCAGGCAATAACACACACGTCCTCTAAAGCAGACAGGACAAGCGGAATGGGCCTAGGTTCTGTAAAATACTTATGTAATGACTCATAGTATTTTCTGAGGGACTGAGAAACCTCAATGTTCTCCCAGTGAAAATACTGGGACATTCTAACAATCGACTCAGAGAAAGAGAACACTCCACAGATAGAATCCACCAAGAAAACCAGTTATTTCAGGGTGCTCAGGGTACCTTTGAAACAACAGTAAATTAAGTGCATACTTAAATATTGATTAGAAGTGCCCTCAATAAAAAAAGACTCGTAGATTTGAAAAGACTATTTTGCAAAATCTGATGTAGCGAGTTTGTACACTTCTGTTAGACATAAAAATGGTTTAGCTGCCTTGAACGCTTACACTGGTACAGATAAATATGTTACTTATACTTTGAAGGTAGTAGAGTATCGTTCATGTAATTCTTTTTTATTAATTTAATAATGAACTATACTCCCACATTATGGAAACTGCAATGGGGGCACCATTTGCTCCCTCCAATTATACATATTTACTTACTGGCTGAAAATGTGAAATATTATTTTAGATTTACTGATGACCTACTTTTTTCTATATACAGATGATGTAAAAAAGTTGGAGGAATTAGTTAATGGGTTTACATAGGAATGATATGGATCTGGGTATACATATTATACTTCTGAACATTAACTAAATTATCTAAATGTAGCATTGTATAATGGTTTTAAAGAAATAGGTACAAAATTATAAACAATGGAAAATGTTTACTTATTTGGATGGTAATTTTTGTCACCCAGCACATACTTCAAAAGCACATCATGCAAGCACCAAATGGGAAAATTTTCATAAAGAAGCCAAGTTGCAGATGCTTTTTAATTAAAAGTTATAATAAGATAGATGTGGAAGATGCCTACAAAAATGTTTGCTGCATTCTTATCAGAATTTAATATTTAATGACTGGAACTGTGTAATGACGGAAATAAGAAAATATAATAAACAGAATGTGAAAGGCAATTATTTTCTTTGTGACTATTTAACACATTAAGTTCAAAAGTAGACAATCTAATGTGAAATAAGTTCAGGGATGCTTTAAAGCACGATAAAGTACTTTTCTTGCTTCCACTATGAGTGGACAAAAGCAAATGCACTGAGGATAGGAATCCTGAAAATGCATTCACAAAAACTTTTTAAGTGTTTTTTTTTTTTTTGCAGGGGGCAAGCCCCCCTGTACCCACTGATGTGAGGGACAAGTCCTGACCACCCTCATCCCACCCCCAAACTTATGTAAACCAACTCCACAGTCGTACGAACTCTAAGAGGGAAATTCCCCCAAAAAGGATATCACTGTTGGCAGAGCTTACCAACAGTGATTCCCCATAGAGGAACTCCAATCACTGGAAGGCTGAACCTCAGGTTACCCACTTTTTTTCAATGATACTCCAAAAATATATCCTATATCACAGATAGGAATTTATATGACAATGTGTTGCAATTACTTCAGAAGGCAAGTGGAACACATGAATAGAGTACAATTATGTCAGCCTAGAATAGCTCCCTTTGGTAAATGTGAAAGTTGTGGTTTTGCTTCTTTCCTTTCTACTATTAATGGGTGTACCTCTGAAATGAAAGGAAAATTTAAGTGCAGCATAAAAGGTGTCATTTATGCTATTAGGTGTACATGTAATCATTAATATACACAAGACAAGAATTAAAAAAAAATGACAGAGCATGTCAGGTGTTAGAGAGAGGGTACTGTGTGACATGTGGAAATATAAACAATTACAGACATATTTAAAACATAAGGTAGCTATCTGTATTCTTAAAATTTAAATAAATTTAATACTGCAAAGCTTTATGGCTTGAATCAAGAGCAAAATGAAAGCATCTACTTAAGTCTTTTTTGATTTGAAATGTAAAATTTAGAGCAGGTACTGCGTGATACATGGAAACAAACAATTACAGACATATTTAAAACATAAGGAAGTTATCTGTATATTGAAATTTAAATAAATGTAATACTTCAAAGCTGTATGGCTTGAATCAAGAGCTGAAATGAAAGCATTTACTTTGTCTTTGGTTGTTTAACTGATATAAGGTCATCCAATTTTCTTTTTTTATTTAACTATCTGTCTTTTTTTTGTGTTTTACTCCTTAGACGTCAAGGCGCTAGAAGTATGTGCTTTGAATAAAAACACTCTCATTGGTTTATTTTATTGTTTTATAGTCAAAAATATTTATGTTGTGGCAGTTTCTTCAAATGGCTACCAGTAAAGTAGCACTCAGCTGCATACACATCTTGACAAGCTCCTTTGAGATACATACCAGCTTATTTAAATTCCACTAAAGTGGCAAATATATACTACCTGAACAGTATACTAATGTATTGCCAAATTTTCAGGTATAAATTCAACCAGTAATTTTATGAGTTGCAGTCAAAGGGTGCTTACACAACTCTGGAAATAAATGTCCCAGTGTTCATCTGACTCATACACAGCAGTGCAGTGCACTCTCTGGGATACAGCTATAGTTTTCCACCTTTCACAGTTAACCCTCAAGTGCTGGGTCATCAGCTCTTGCAGCAGCTATATATGAGAATAGCAATAATAGAGAAATATAGTGCAGAGGAAGAAACACAGCATAAAATAAGTTATAAAATCTTTATTGGTAAGCGTTTTCACTTTGTGCAGATAGATTTCCTGGCTTAAACAGCAAAGTTCCACTTAACCACATTTACAAGCCTGTTCTCTTAGATGACACTGGCTTAAAAGGATGTTTTTTAAGCAATTTTTATGTAAATGTGTCGTTTTACATGATATTTTATGTATATAATGATGTTGAAGCATGAATATAGATGCACAGAGTTGTAATTTGATAGGCTGAATGCTGATATTCATCATCAATTAAATTATTAAAAGCAACCTGTTAGTTTTTGTATTGAAGTTGAATGGGATGCAATTTCAAATGGTCTGATGAAGCACCAATGATTGGGTGCAAAAGCAGTTACCAGTAAAGGTTTTATAAATTATTTTCTGCCGTGTTTCTTCCTCTGCAGTATAATTTTCTATTATTGCTATTGGTCATTTGTGAATGCTACAGGACGTTCATTCGCAGTAGCATACCTATTTCTTTATTTATATATGAGAATACCTTTTCCCAATGCCAGCATGATCCACCCTTTCTTTTGGTACTACTCTAGCTAACATGGTTACGCTGGAGTCAGTATTAAAGCATTCATCTTCTCACGGTTCTTCTCTTGGTGCTATCTAGCTCCTCAAATTTCTGATAATCAACAGAACAATCCCACAAGAAGTTGTCTATCAATTCATCTAAGTCACTATCCAACATTTTTTTTTTCTTCTGCTGACGTGAGACAAGTTGGTGAAAAAAACAATGTCTACTTCAGGGCTATTTTTACACTTACAGCAGCAACTCAGTACAGTTTGCCTGCTTTGATAACACTTTGCCTACAATAAAGAACCAAATTCTACTAACAATATCATCTCTCATATGAGGGCAACTGGCATTCCTCAACATGCCAGACAACACTGTGGGGGATTTTTTCTCCTAACAGTACCACTTCTCAGCCATAAGCAGTCAGCATGGCTTGACATGAAATGCAGTACTGTTTAGGGACTTCTTCAAAGTGCACCACCTCTCTAGTGGGGTAGGGGCATGCCTCAACAAAATAAGGGAATTAGGAAAGTCACAAGGCTGTAGGGGAGGGTGATACACAGTCAAAAAAGGCAAGATGAATATAGAATGGCAAATACTCTATGAGCCATCATGATGCAAGGAAAATGCAAGAATGTTCCAATGGGTATCAAACTCTGTAAAAGTATGGAGAACACACAGAAAATAGAAAAAAATGCATAGCAAAGAATGAATATGGAGTCAAAAAATGGTAATATAAAACTGCAGAACAGCTAGGATAAAGCTTCTGGACTAGTGCACCCACTGTGGAACATCTAGTTCAACACATCAGGGTTGGAGGTTCCACACAGAACTTTAGGGAATAGGATTTCTGAACAGGAAGAAGTCAAACTTGTTGACAGTTGTATTCATGTTTATTACCCCAGTCTCAGTTTATGTGCTTTCAATATCTTTCATGGGAAGCAACTTTCTTCAGGATACACACGTGCGCACAGACACACGCTCATGCATAAGCACACAGTGTATCCCTCCCAATAATTTTTACTATATATTTAGCTTCATCTTCTGTTTCGACACACAGAAAAGTATATATAGAGAGGATAATATACAGCTACAGCAGAGTCAATTAACTGAACATCCATTATCCAAAACGCCAATTATCTGAACCCAGCCTTCCAAAGTTTTTGGGTAGGTAAAATCATAAAGTTTGAATATATAAACATTATACGCATTAGGTTGTGCATGTTTTTTTAACGTGTAGCCTGCTTCTGTGTGAAAAATATTGTTTACTGTCAACTGGACTTGCTGAATGGTTGAAAGGTGTATTCCCTAAGTGCAGAAAAAAGATTTTAGAAGTTTTTTAGGTTTCCTATTAGATGAATGAATGCTTAAAATGTAGAGTATGACATGCTCGACAGCTTTTAAGCCAACATTCATCTAAGCGAAACCCAAGAATGTTGAAACAAGGAGTTTTGAAAAGTTACAGTTGGCCAGCAGTGAGAAAGCCAACGGCTGACATCAGAACGTTCATCCTGTCTCGCTGTACTTACAGTCCTACACTGTGGTGCGGTCTCGACATTTACCCTGTGTAATGTTATGACAGTCCTCCACTATGGTGCGATCTCGGAGTTGATATATTTATTTTTGGGGGGGGTGTTGTAATGGTGTACAGTACATTGTAGCAGTCAGCCGTCGGCTTGCTGATGGCTGGCCAACTATAGCTTTTCAAAACTCCTCACTTCGATATTCTGGGCTTTCGCTTAGATGTACGTTCACTTAAAAGCTGTTGAGCATGTCGTACTCGACATTTTAAGCATTCATTCATCTAATAGAGACCCATTTTTTTATCCAGTTCAGTGTACGTTTGATTATCCGAACTACCCTTGGTCCCAATTAGTTCGGATAATAGACTCTCTACTGTACTCCAAGATGTTTTGCAAATTTCTCTACCTCTCCCTCTTTTCTACATTCTCATTTGTGAATTAATAATGAAATGGTTAATGAGGACTGAAAGGCTAATAAAATCTTCCTTTTACTTCAGTTCTCTAAAATGAAAAAAATGTTCATTATAACCCTGCAAGTAAAAAGACTTGCTTTCTCCTTTATATAGTAAGATGGTTACCTCTGTTCTTTTAAGCTTCCTGCTTAATAACTAAGGAAGTGGAGGGAGCGTCTGTGTTAAAAAAATAAATAAACCACTTAGTTTGCTCAACTGATTATGAGTGCAGTTTCTAAGAATCACAATTGAGGTTAAACTCCATTTACAAGTGAAGATGTTTAAGGCATTTAATGCAAGTTTTACAATAGGACAAAAACTGATCAAGACAGTGGGCAGATTATGCATGGAGTACAGAAGACTAGAGAAGGACAGAGGATACTACAAAATTATTTAGGTACACGAAGGAAAAAATATAAATAAAAATTATGCTGAAGTAAGAAGTACATCTGGACAAAACACATAAGTAACTGTATAATTAGACTCAACGGTGACAGCTATCCATCAAGACCTCTCTCTCTCAGTGACATCTAGGCACCATACAGGTTCATTCATTATCACAAAAAGCCTCATATTACACAAAAAGGCACAGTTTTGTACATTTACTATTACAAAGTAACTCTGTAACATACTGGAGTTAATACAGACTTTCTTTCCTCTCCAATGCCTTTTTTTCTTAACACTGTGAAAAATGATTGCAGTAGCCAGTGGTCCTTTCATTGAGCATTTTTCATTTTCCACTAGTCTTGTGTTGTTGGTCAAAAACAGAAACTTGTGTCATACTGTATCATAACTATAGGACTGACAAAAGCAGTGGAACACAAAAAGATGGGCTGCAGTACTCATTTTTGGTCAGCAATACTGTTACACAGTATTGGCCCTGTGTCCCCATTTCTATTTTGCCTCCAGTCTTTCCTACTATCAATGTCATCTGCAATGAAATGCGTCAAATGCAAATGAACTAACAACACAGAAAGTGTCTACATTTGATGCAAGCAATAATTCATTTAAGAGCTGACAGACTATAATAAAGAGGGTAATTAAGGCAACTAGAAAAATGCATGTGGAAAAACAAATCAGTTCAGATAAGTTTAATGCTTTACCCAAACATATGCATAAAGTAATACATCAAATATTTTAATATAAACTAAATATAAAAAAAATTGCTATAAGCACAGAGCTGCAAGCACATAGGAAGAAGGCAATGCATATCATGAAAGAGTTCTGAATTTTATGACAGCTCAAGTATGTTAAAACTTTAGATTTAGCATCACTTGCTCTAAAGTCATCATGAGAAACAACAGTTTGAGGGATTTTCTTAGGGTGCAGGTTAACATTAAGAAGAACCACACAGCAAAAACAAATGATGCAAATTATAGTACAAGTTTTATATGAAGCATAAAAACACACTGAAAATTAAATGTTACAAACTTTACTAGTATTCAATAGCCACTGAATGGTTACTTTCTATAAGAAAATGCATTTCTGCAGCACAGAACCTGTAATGCAACACATTACATAATTTTTTGTTGTATTTAGTAAAGTTAGTCAGGTCTGACTCTTCATGACCGCAAAGAGTTTATCACAGCAGGCCTGCAGGCCTGTCAAATATTGCTTCTGCAGTTTCAGACAAATTCATATCCATTACTTCAGTAATACTGTCTGTCCATCTTAACCCTGTGTCCCCCTTTCTGTTTTGCCTCAAGTCTTTCCTACTATCAATGTCATCTGCAATGAATTGTGTGTACATATGTGACCAAAATATTAGTTTTGCTATCATACCTGACAGTGAGCAGCCTGTGTTTTTTTCCTTAAGTACTGACTGATTGAGATCGTATTTGCAGTATGGAATTCTCAAGTGTGTTGTCCAACATCCTAATTAAATAAGCATTGAAACTGAAGGAAAACAGCCATGCTTACAATTACACACACACACTGGTATGTTATTACTGGGGAAAACCATATCTCTGGATACAAAGATCTTTGTTGACAATATGTTGTCTTTGCTGTTTAAAATTTAATCCAAATTTGTCTACTGGCTAGGTGAATACTAGGTTAGTTACCCTGACTTTTGAGCCCCCCCCCCCAAAAAAAAAAAAAGTGTGTGCTTATATTTTGCTCCTGGTGAGAGAAGGAGCAGAGTGCATTGATTCCTGACTGTTTCTGGTTGGGCAGTGAGTGTCTGTGTTTGACCTTCCTGAGTGGCCTAGTTGTTATTAAGGGCATCTACCAGGAAAAGGCTATAAAAAGCCAGCAGATCCTTGCATCTTCTGGGACAACACTGTAGATCACCAAAGAGATTGTGGCCTGTTTCTCATCTTGAGATTGATGCTACTGTTCTGCGTCTGTCAAGAAAGGAAGCAAAGGAGCACTGCATGCCAGCAGTGTGAAGCTGTGGCGAGATCAGTACTAGAAGAAGCCAGGCAGCAGCTATTCAGATAGCTATCCTGTTTTTATCATTCTTGATAAGGTAATTCTTTTTTTCAGTAACTACTCCTTGATTTGTTGCTGTCTAACTTAACTTCAGAATATCTGACTAAATAAATACTTCACCCATAAATCATCAGGTACTACTTTTTAGTTTCCACTCAAGTGCATGGCAATGCCCTGTATATATGCAGACACCTTAAGTTGACATTTTTCCTGTAAAAACACCATTGAAATTCCACCAATACCTAGTTGCACATAGGACAACTAGTCTGCAGTGACAAGCACCGTCTCTAGAGTTGCAAACCAAATACTCCTGACGTTACTTTACATTCTCACTCAAGCTGTCTAATCAATAAAAAAAGGGTCTGTTGCCATGGATATGAACTTTCCCACTATCTCCGTTACCAGTTTGGTGGATACGGGCATCCTGAGACAATGTAGAAATTGCCTCATGTTTACTGACAACCGGCTAAGTCTCAAACAAAATAATATGGTATGTGAAAGATGCATTTACACAATGTCACTGGAAGCAAAGCTCTCACATAAAACCATTCCTAATGTCAATAAGGCTGTCAACAATATACATGCTGCACCCATCACCATCACACACAATTCAAATCAGATACATAAACCCACATATGCTGAGGCACCTAAATGTAACATTCCTAAACTCCAAAGACCTCCTAGAGGAAGTACACATAACAAATACCCTCAGCAGCCTTGAATGCATGCATTTAAAACAACACCCACAACTACACATACAGCCACATCTCATGTAGCCTCTACTTCTAAGCCCATAAGGCAAGTCACCACACAATCCACCATTCTGCTCATTGGACACACCATTGTGAGACACACTGATGTCCCTCTCACCAGAATAAGCAAGAAGAAAGTCACTGTCAACTGTTTTTCAGGGACCAGGATATGCCATATTAAGCACACACTCCGTCATTGGACCACAAGTGCCAGTATGACTCAGTCATGGTCCATCTGGGTGTAAATGATGTGAGATGCACGGCCCTAGACTATATGAAGAGAGACGTCATGGAGCTCTCAGAATGTGTATCCCAGGCTGGTATAAGCATAGCACTGAGCAGCATTTTACCTTCTCCAAGGATGATACCACAATACGAACAAAAGATGGTTGACTTTAATAATTGGCTTAGTTTTTGGTGTCATTCCTAAGGGGTGCAAAATGTCAGCAAGGAAGGAGATGGTCAACAGACCACACCGATTTGCCAAGGATGGTGTGTACATCTCCCCTCTAGGCATTCAAATATTAGCTACAATATTGTGTTCCCACATAGTGCCTTTCTTAGGCAATGCCAAACTGAAAGCACGTCTGACACAGCAAATCAAAACCAAGAAAATCTAAAGGTGTTACTGCTCAGTGCTAGGAGTCTAAACAAAAATACTCCAATCCCTAGAAGCTCTCTTCCCCCTAGAGAATGTTGATATTTGTGTGGTCACAGACATGGTTTAAAGTCGTGGACAGCACACCCGCAGTGCAATATTATAATGCCTTTCACACATTTAGACCAGCTATTACACAGACAGGGACTAAAGGTACAGGTGTCTCAATTTACATCAAAAATAAATATACCTCAAGGCTGGTCAAACGAGAAAATGCACTTGAGCTTTTCAATGTTCAAACCACCACAGTCAAAATCCAATACCACTTCCTTGCAAGCTATAGGTCTCCCTCTATGACCCAGGAAACCCATAACATGCATTTAAGTTTACTGCAAACACTCACCATACAACCCAACACCATATTCATGGGCAACTTTAATTACTCCACTATTAACTAAGAATCATATAAAACACCAAATGTACATGCACAGAGATTCCTGGATTTTGTATACACAAACTACCTGGACCAGACTGTCAATACATCAACCAGGGGTACAACTGCACTGGACCTGGTCCCCGCTAATATGGGAGAGTGCTGCACACCCCCTAGTGTAATGACTTCTTTGGTAAGGTCATACCACAAAATGATCTCCTTTGAAGTAAAAATAAAACCTGAAACTCCAGCTAACCTTGGAATATTCAAGAACTACTCTAAGGCTGACTTCTAAATTTCAAGCCCCCATTAACCCTAAGAACACTGCTGCCTACATGGAACTGTTCACAGAAACCCTATACAGAATGTTAACAGGGCGGAAGGTTGGCATAATGGTTAAGGTGTTTACCTTACAGACACAAGGTGCAGGGTTTGATTCTCACATGGGGTAACTGGGTAGCCTTAAAGTGGCTCATAACAGCAGTTAGCCTAGTGCTAATCTATAAAGCTATGCAGAGAGACAGCTGCACCCACCAGGAAAAAGTACAGAACTAATTCAAAAAACAAGCCACTCTGGTGAAATCACAGCAATAGGATGTATAACAGAATGAAGAAAATCATGGCAAAAATTTAGAGCTGCAGCACTCAGCAACATAAAAGCACTCTCATGAAACTAAAACAACCCAGAGAACAAATAAAATCTACCAAAGCCAAATTTTAAGTAAATTTGGTCTCTCAGGCCAAGAACAATCAAAACCCATCTTTAGCTATGTCCACAACCCCAGAGGCAATACAAAATTGTGTGCAGAGCTCACTGTTAATGCCACCTATGAAGAGCCAGAAGATACAGCAAATCTACTGGCTGACAAATTCAGCTCCAACTTTACCACTCTATTTCCCTTAATCTTCCCTCAAGAATACCATCAAATACAACTTCCCCTACTATCACTAGGAAACAGATCCTCAATGCTCTCTCTAAGGCCAAGAACTCTGCATAAGTGGGCTCAGACAATATCCTAGGCTGCCTTCTAAATAGCATGACACATGACCTATTAGGCCCTCTGGAATTGCTATTTAACTGTATTCTCTAAACAGGCTTTGTGACTCAGGAATGGAGAACAACAACAGTCATCCCTCTGCACAAAGGTGGGCTATTTACAGACCCTGGAAACTACACACCCAATAAGTCTCATTAGTCTCATATGCAAAGCCATGGAAAGAATTATCATGGAAATGATCAATAATGACATAGGAAACCTCCAGACACTGCCCCAACCCAGTTTGGTTTTTATCAAGGGCAGATTATGCCTACTCAACCTGGTGGACTTCTTTGAAAAGGTCACCAAAGCAATGGATGAGGGCAAAATGGTTCACACTTCCTACCTTGACCTGGCTAAGGCATTTGACACAATACCCTACTCAAGCATTGTTGACAAACTCAAGAGATCAGGTAAAAACCCTTACGCTACCCGATGGATAGCCAGCTGGTTCATAGGACTCAGGAAGTTAGAATTGGGGATTCCACCCCCACAAACAGGACAGTCACACGCGGAGCCCTCAGGGATCGGTCCTGAGACCGCTCATTTTTAGCATTTACTTCTTTGAAATTAAGGCCAATGTCAGTCTCTACTGGCTGACTAAATTTGCAGATGATTGCTAATTAGGTGCTGTCATTGACACCCCCACCGACACACACATTCTCCAAGCAGGGCTGACACAGAAACAACTAGTGTCAGAGACATAGGCTAAAACTAAATTCCAAGAAATGCATAATATTATCCTTCGAGAAGTCATTCACCCCTGGTAACTATCACATTGACAACACATCCCTAAGAGCTGACCCAGTAGTCAGGGACTTGGGGACACACACAGACAGTAATCTAGCCTTTGACCATCATGTGTCTACAGTAGTGAGGAAATCATTCTATGTTGTGTAACTTATAAACAAAGGTATAGCATCCAGGCCCAAGGAAGTCATTATTCCACTGTACTCGGCATTCATCAGACCTGTCATTGAATACAATGTTCCCTATAGTATGTATCTAACCAGGCATATCCAACAACTGGAATGTCCAGAGAGGTTCCTCACTAAAAGAATACAGGGCCTAGGTAACATGTTGTATGCAGACAGCCCCAAGGCCCTATCCCTACATTCTGTCTCCTACAGGCTGATGTATGCCTGGCATACAAGGCATTGTCAGATCTCATTCTGATGAACCTCCTGCATGTCCACAAAACAAACAGCATCAGAATTACCCATTCTAAACACTTAAACCTTGCCTGTGATATAATTAGGGACTGCTGGAGAGACAGGTACCCTGAGACTAATCTTTCTCTGGAACAGGCTGCCCATCCATGTGAAGCAGACCTCCTCCTTAACCCAATTCAGTTGTAATTTGGACAACTGGATGGGGAACAGGAAATTCATCACTGGCTTGGCACCTATGTCTCAGGCAGCTTGTAAATGGTCCATTTCCCAAGTCTGTGCTTCTAAATATTTCATCTCCCAAG
Organism: Protopterus annectens; assembly: GCF_019279795.1. Classification (NCBI taxonomy): domain Eukaryota; kingdom Metazoa; phylum Chordata; order Ceratodontiformes; family Protopteridae; genus Protopterus; species Protopterus annectens. The sequence goes on from NC_056737.1 coordinate 1,847,002,773, forward strand.
CACCTGCTTACACTTACTAGGAGTACCAGAACTTATCGGAAATTTGGGATGCATGGCTAGGTGGTTGTCAGCCTAGTAAACATCTATGAACTTACAGGAAGCTCACAAGACAGTTGAAATGTGTTACTTTATACTTAACAAAAATTTGTTTTGAGGAACTAATAGGATTCAGTACAAGGTGATATGGAGAACAATGGACTGAAATACTGTATTTGCATGATGGCTGAATTTTTGAGAAACATAGTTGTATGCTTGCATGTTGCTGTCACAACACTTTAACTTACAATCACAAAGACACTATTTCAGTCCAGAGCTTTCCGTTATCTCTGGTTGGCATGTACTATACTGTGCAGATTTCTCAGTTACACTTACAACATAACATCTGATATTGTTAATCATCACTTAACCCTTGACAGTGGGTTCAGTTCCGAATCCTCGGAACCGACTCGGCTGTTATTTTCCAGCTCGCGCTCTCCAAACTCTCTAGCCTGGGACTACCCATAATGCTCCTCATAGAGATTACCTCAGATCTTGTTTGTCGCGTCGCAGACCAGATGTGCCTTCATTACCTCTCGAACCGTGGTGAATTTTGTGAGTTATAAAACTTTTTTATAGATCCTTCTAGTAGTTAACTTATCTACTTCTCTAAGCTACCTGCTTCTCTTACTGTTTTTCTTTTCTTACATGAGGTATTTTCTTCTGTTTACCACTGTTGGTAATTTCTTCTCTTTACCCTTTGGGTATCCCTGTTAACTTTGTTGGTATTTTTCTTCTTTTTTTTTTTAAATCTCTCTCTCTTTTGAACAGGTCTGACAAGAGACTATCTCCCATGAAACCTAAGGGCTCTTCATTGTTTCAAAAGATGTAACAAGTGTGAAGGAAAAATGCCCAATTCAGATGGCCATACCTTGTGTGTGTATATTGCTTGGGTGTTAATTCATTTACAACTGAATTGTGCTATTTGTCATGGTTTTTCCTTCAGTACCTTAATGGAAAGGAAAAATAAGCTTTTGTTGAAAGGCCTATTAAAATCTCTTTTCAATGAGGCTGTTTCTGGATTAAAAGGAAAACTGTGGAAGCGGTAAGAGGATTAACTTCGGTTCAGAGCCAAGCCAGCATCAAAACTGCTCATTCCACCCCTACTTACACTTCTCCTCCAACTCTACCTGAGCCATTGAAGTCCTCGGTTCTGACAGCCCGAGCTCTGACTGAGTCAGTTCTGACAGCTTTCCAGTCTTCAATTCCGACAACATCCTTGAGTTTTTCCGGATCTTCTGCACCAGGGGACTCCCGCGGTTGGAACTCAACGGTCAGTTTTGGGATGCACGATACCCTATCAGCTCCATCTGAGCCTTCCATGCCTCTCGGAGCGTTGGCCCTTGTAGTTTGGACTCAGGCTCCAGGTGCGAAGGCAGTCTCCTCAGTGCGGAGTGTGACCCCGGTTCCGAAACAGTCCTTTTTGGTTCTGGGCTCCCATCTCTCTACAGGGGGGGCCCTGCCTTCCATATCATGGAGAAGGCACTATCCCTTGGGGATTCTCAGTCGTTGCCTTCCCTGTCGGGGCAAATATCTTCCCCTTCCTCTAGGCTGGAACTGCCACTGACCTCATCCCCCGGGCAAAGGGTGCAAAAGACACAAGTAACTCCCACCTTGGTGGTTACCTCTTTGTATACTTCTCCGGAACCTCCCCCCAAAGAAGTCCCTGTGAAGAGGAAGTGCAAGAGGAAGCACCTCAATTTCCCAGAGGAATCTTACACAGAGGATACTGACCAATAAAGGTGAAGGTTCCTCAAAGTCACCCCCCCGAAGATGTTTCCTTTGAGGACATCCTTGAAATACTGAAGCAGAGGGGTGACTGGTCATCCACACAACCATCAACAGAGGAGTTAGTATACCTGGAGGCTTTTCACGCCCAATCCCCCACTTCTTGAATTTCTCTGCTCACTGATGAACTTGTAAAATTGATAGCTCAGCGGGCTTAGAAGATACCCGATGCCACAGAGCCTATTCCCAAAAGGCCTGACTGTATTTTGTCTGCACCAAAGGAAGAACCACATTGGTCCAAATGAATCCCTGTTGATTCCATGGTGGTAGCAGCACCCACCAAAAAAGAACTCGCAGAAAAGATTCAAACTATCTATCCTCCTAACAAGGAATCTAGGACCTTGGATAGATTTGGGAAGCGTGTTTAAGCATCAACTACCTTTGCGTTAAGGTTGTTGAACTACATGGCATGTATTACCAGGTTACAAAGAGACTTGATTAAGGAACTTTCTAACACTCTGGCAGAAGCAGTTGCTGCGGAGGTTCAGGATAAAGTCTCCTCCCAGCTTGCAACCCTTGAATCCATTTCCAATTCGTCCATGAGGCTCATAGCACATGCAGCCGAAGGGACATCCAGAGCAGCGTGTTTAGGCATAGCCATCAGACGGCATTCTTGGATGCACTTATATGACTTCACAGAGCCATTCAAAGCGTCATTCATCAATGCACCTTTTGACAGATCTACTCTTTTTGGCCCAAAAGTTAAAGAAACTCTGACCAGAAGTGAGTAAGATGGCAAGACCCTATCTGCTGTGGATATACCTTTCTCTACTCCTCAGCGACCCTACTCAAGGAATCAGAGGAGTGGGAGACTATGGTTCAAGAAATCCAAAGGGCCTTTCTATGACTCACCTGGTAAAGATTTTCCCAGGGGCAGAGGGGGAAACAAGGGAAGACACCGCCCTAGGGGCCAAAATGGACCGTAAAATCAGGGGTCCAGGGAATCTCTCTCTGGTACTCCCTATTAGCATCCCTGAAGGCAGTCGGGGGGTGATTATCCCTGCACCTACCTGCCTGGCAATTAATAACCTTGGACAAATGGGTGCTTGGAATTATACCCAGAAGCTATCAAATCCCCTTGTTTGTGAACCCCAAATCTCAGAAAAAACTCCCAGATGTTCCACCTAATCAAAGGGAAGCAGCAGCTTTAGAAATCCAAAAGCTGCTTGATGAAAGAGTCATCGAAAAAGTCCCACCAGACCAGATAGGATCCGGGGTTTACTCAAGATTCTTTTAGTGCCCCAAAAAAATAGGGGACAGGAGACCAATTTTGGATCTCAGCTGATTCAACAAATCAGTCCACCAAACCAAATTCCGGATGCTCTCGGTTCAAACCATACTTCCTTTCTTGGAAAAAGGTGACTGGATGTGCTCGACAGACCTCAAGGATTCTTATTACCACATAAACATGGAGAAAAGCTCCAGGAGGTTTCTACACTTCCAGCTAGAGGCCAGTCATTTCCAACTTCGAGCACTGCTCTTTAGACTCACCACAGCCCCCAGGGTGTTTACCAACTGCATGGCATTAGTTGCAGCTCATCTCAGACTGCAAGGTTTTCGAGTATTCCAATATCTCGACAACTGGCTCCTCACTGCTACTACCAGGCATCACCTGGAAAGAGCAAGAGACTATACCCTGTCTGTTTGCACATCTCTAGGTATTTCAATAAATCACAGGAAATCCCAGCTGCAACCCACACAATGTCTAAATTTCATAGGGGCACAACTGAACACTGTCTCAGAAATAGCTTCTCTCCCTCCACAAAGACTTCTAAGCATCAGGGCTCTGGTGAGACAGATTATGCAAAACGACAAGGAGTCCCAGCAAGATTAATTCTTCAGACCTTGGGTTCAATGGCTGCCACAATTATTCTGGTTCCCCTTGCGAGATTCCACATGCGAATACTACAGTGGTTACTAGCTCATCAACCAATGTCTTACCAAATTCTCGTAACCAATCTCTGCAAACAGGACCTCAAATGGTGACTTCATTCAGATCAAATTCTCCTGGGCCAGCCCTTCACTCTACCTCAACCCCAAGCCATAGTGACCACGGATGCTTCCTAGATTGGGGGGGGGGCATTATCTGGGGAAGACAGCTCAAGGCACATGGTCCCAACTGGAGGCCAACCTGCACATCAATGTTTTAGACATGACGGCAGTGCTATTAGCATTGCAAGCATTCCAGGATTCCCTTCCTCTAGGAACAGTGGCTATTCAAACAGACAACATGGCAGTGGTCTGGTACATCAATAAACAAGGGAGAACCAAGTCATATCTACTATGTCGAGAGGCACTCAGAGTGTGGAAATGGGTGATTTCTTCCAACTGCTTTCTCATAGCAATGCACATTCTGAGAAGTTCAAGTGTGATAGCAGACAACTTGAGCAGAGCTATTCTCATGCCTCACAAGTGGTCCCTGAACCCAGTAGTGGTGGACAAGATTTTCCGTCGATTGGGCCAACCTTGCTGCAACATTTTTGCTTCTCACCTAAACAACAAATGCAGAAGTTAATTTGCCCCAATCCCTCCACCTGGGGGGAGTCACCCAGGGACGCTCTTCTACACAACTGGTCTCACGATCTATTATATGCCTTTCCACCAATTCCACTAATCTCTCAGTTTCTGAAGAAAGCAAAAATGACAAAGAATACCATAATTCTCATTGCCCCATTCTGGCCTCGAAAAGTTTGATTCCCCTTCCTTTGGCCTCGTCTGCTACAGGAACCATGGACTTTGGATCCAACTCCAGACCTGCTAACTCACCCAGAAGGCATGGTTCACCCAAACTTGTAGCATCTCAAACTGATTGTGTGGTTCCTCCAATTCCAATGATTGCCAGGCAAGCTCCTCTGTCCTCACCAGACAACATATTGCTATTGCGCATCACAAACCTACAACCAGAAAACTTTACTTGAGCAAATGGAAAAGATTTGCCATATGGGCTTTAAATAAGGGACTTAACTCCTTCAATGTCCCTACTGAATCCATATTAGACTTCTTGAATACTCTTCAAGTCTGGTTCCTCTGCTTCCACTATAAAAGTTCAGTTAGCTTCAATCTCCAATTTTCATACTGGTCACAATAATGCTTCAATAATGTCCCATAAGCTTTCCAAAGCCTTTCTGAAAGGATTGTCTTTACTCAGACCCCCCTTTTAAAGATCCGGTTCCTCCATGGGATTTCACTTACAGTTCTGCAAGCTGGAAAATAACGGCAGAGTCGGTTCCGAGGATTTGGAACCGAACCCATCGTGAAGGATTGGCGAAGATGAACAACACAGATGGAACATTATGGTAAGACATAAAGAAGTTATGTCTTACCATAACGTTCCATCTGAGTTGTTGATCTTCCAGTCATCACTGATGGGTTTGGTTCCGAGCCCTCGGAACCGAGTCGGCCTTATACCAAGCTTGCATGCACCAGAAACTCTCAAGCTAAGCTGCTACCCACAATGCCCTTTACTCAGTTACCTCAGATCGAGTTTGCACGCAACATATAGAAGAAAAAATAAGTCAGAGGCCATCTCTGTGCAGAAACCCTAAGACACCACAAAGACCCAGAAGATCCACCAGGAACCTTTGGAGGGGGCCAGTAGGAGGGTGTGATGACTGGAAGAAGATCAACAACTCAGATGGAACACTATGGCAAGACATAACATCTTTATCTGAAGTTGTTAATCTTCTTCCTATTCATCACTGATGGGTCTGAGTCCTCAGCTACTTGGAGAACCTGGGTGGCCCTTATGGAATAACATTCCTGAGAACCATTGAACCAAAGGCCGCTGGAGATCAGATCCAATTTTTAATGTTTGATAAAGATGTGGGGCTTAGCCCAAATGGCAGCTGCAAAAATGTCATCCATGGAGGCCCTAGAGTGGAAGGCAACAGTTGCTGCAACAGCCCTAGTTGAAAGACCTTTGATTTGGCCAGGCTTAGATCCCTCCTTAAGTGAATATGTGAAGGCAATGCAATCCCTGAGCCATTTAGACAAAGTAACTTTCAATACTGCACCTCCCATTCTAGGGACCGCAAAAAAGATGAAGGAGATGAAAAGCTGGTCTGACTTGCGAAAGGATTTAGTTCTGTCCAGATAGAAAAGTAATTGTCTATGAACATCCAAAGAATGTAGGCAGTATTCTCCCTTGTTAGAGTAATTTGGGGAGAACATAGGGAGCTCAATGGACTGGTTAACTGAAAAGTCAGAAACCACTTTGGGGAGAAAGGATGGGTTACTACGAAGTGATACTCTGTCCTTATGAAAGATCAGATAAGGGCTCTTGATACATAATGCTTGTAATTCAGAAATTCGTCTGAATGAGGTTATAGCCACCAGAAATAAGGATTTTCATGACAGGAATTTTAGATTACATGTCGCAGCCGACTCAAAAGGGGGCAGAGAAAGAGACTGTGGAACCCAGAACAGATTCCATGCCTCCACCGGCTGCCTGATGGGAGGCCTGCTGTAGAAAAAATCCTTAAGGAAAGTCTTGCAAAGGTGAGAGGAAATAAGCGTGACTCCATCTGACCCATTATGGATTTGGAAACAGCTGCTAAATGGACTCGAATGGTGGAAGCTGAGGCCCCACTGTCAAACAGTTCAGCCAGATAATGAAGAATAGTGGCTACGGGGGCTGAGATCGGGTCTAGCTTCTGATTATGTGATCAAATAGAGAATCTTTTCCATTTGTCCCTGTAAAGTTTCGTGGTGGATAGTTTATGAGAGGCCAAGATAATATCATGTACAGGTGAAGAGAGAGTTTCCTGTCTGGCAACTAATGGAAGTGGAGAAACCAAGCTGTCAGCTTGAGAGTGGACAGATTTGGGGGAGTCAGCCCTTGTGGGTGAGATATGAGGTCCTGACGAGTGTGTCTAGGATCCAAGGAGGTTGCAACAGATGAGGTCGAAGGAAGGGAAACCACACTTGACGAGGCTAGAACGGGGCAATGAGGATCACTTTGCTTCCCAACCGAATAGCTTTCCTTAGAACAAGGGCGATCAGAGGAATCTGAGGATAAGCATAAAAGAGACTCATGGGCCAATCGTGAATTAAAGCATCTCTCGGTGACTCCCCGAGAAGGGGAAGGAGGGCAAAGTAGCTGCTGCATTTTGTGTTTGAGAGGGAGGCGAAAAGGTTGCAGCATGGGTGGCCCCAACGGCTGAAAATTTCTGCCACCACACTCTGGTTGAGAGACCACTCGTGAGGATGGAGAATGCATCTGCTCAGCCTGTCCGCAATCACGATGGAGTTCCCTGGGATATGCGTTGTGATCCAGAAGCGGTTGGAAGCTATCGCCCACTGCCAGATTCTCATGGCTTCGCGACATACAGGGTAGGATTTGGTCCCTCGCTTTTTATGTACCAGACCATGGACATTTTGTCCGACTGGACAGCAATCATTCTGAATGGAAGGAGCAGATGAAAAGCTTGCAATGCCAATAGCACTACTCTTAACTCCAGGACACTGATATGCAAGTTGACCTCTACATCGGACCACGTGCCTTGGACTGACTTACCCTGAAAGTGGCCCCCCCACCCCATCAGGGAAGCATCCGTGGTCACAGTGGCGCTGGGCTGGGGAGCCTGGAAGGGGCGACACCAAAGATTTTCATCTGTACTCATCCACCAGAGGAAATCTTGTTTGCAAGTGTTGGTGATGAGAATCTGTGAGCTCAGGGGGTGAAGATTGGGAATCCACTGGGCCTGAAGGAGCCATTGTAGTAATCTCATGTGCAGTCTGGATAAGGGAACAACAGGGATGGCTGCAGCCATAGACCCCAAGGCTTGGAGAACTTCCCTTGCAGACATCTTTCTTCAACAGAGTATCACTTGAATTTGTGCCCTTAGTTTCTGAAGCCTGTGAAGAGGAAGTGAGATCAGGCTTGACTGAGTGTTTAATATTGCCCCTATGAATTCCAGTTGTTATACGGGCTGAAGGTTGGATTTCTCCCAATGTATGGTGATGCCCAGTAACTCCACTAGAACCAGGGTGTAGCAGAGGGCCCTGACCAGAAGACGCTTGGTGGGGGCGGAGAGGAGCCAATTGTCTAGGTACAGAAACACCTGGAATCCCTGAAGTCTCAGATGAGCTGTTACCACTGCAAGGCATTTCATGAATATTCTAGGGGCCGTCGAGAGACCGAAAGACAAAGCACTGAATTGGTAGTGATTGGCTCTCAACCGGAAGCAAAGGAGGCTCCTGGAGCACTTGTCCAGCTTGATGTGGTAATACGCATCCTGGAGATCTAATGAGCACATCCACACACCCTCCCGCAGAAAGGTAAGGATGGTTTGAATTGTGACCATGCAGAATTTGGTCTGAACTGCCAATTGGTTTAGTTGGCTGAGATCCAGAATGGGCCTACAAGTCCCCTGTTTTCTTTGGCACCAAAAAGAATCTTGAGTAGAACCCTGATCCGCACTGATCTAGGGGGACTTGTTGGATGGCTCGTTTTTGACATAGCTTTCGTATTTCGGAAGCTGCCTCCTCCCTTTGACTGGGTGGAACATCGGGAAGGGATTTCGGAGGTCTTGGATAAAATATTAGGGGAATATGGTAGCTTCTGGTAATGACTCTTTGCACCCACTGATCGTTTGTAATAGAGAGCCAGGCAGCTTGGTATAGAGAAAAATGTGTCCCGACTGCTTCCAGAGGAAAGCAATCGGGCAGCGCCTCAGGAGCGCTGATACGGTCTACCTGAGAAGGAATCTCTGGAGCCCTGGTTCTGGGGACCCCCTCTGCCCCAAAGGGGGCGTCTTCCATTATTGGAACCCCCCTCTGCCTCTGGAGGAGTCCTCACCACGTGCGTCTCGGAAAGGACCTTGAGACTTTTTGTGCCACATCTTCCCGCTCCTCTGATTCCTGGAGAAGGAACGCTGAGGTTTGGAAAAGCGTAGGCCAATGGCAGACAAGGTATTCCCATCTTGCTTGCACCTGGCTAATGTATCCTTGACCTTAGCACCGAACAGACCTGATGGTTCGATAAGGGCATTTAAAATGGAAGACTTGAAGGAGTCCGCGAGGTCACAAATGCACATCCAGGCGTGGCGTCTCATGACTACGTTTGCACCCGCAGCTCTAGCTGCTCCTTTGGTTGCGTGTGACAGCAACCTCATGGATGAATTGGATATTGATTCTAGGGTGGCAAGTTGAGAAGCAACTTTATCTCATGCTCCATCCAATACTTGGCCCGCGAGGGTTCCAGAGAGTTTGGAGAGAAGATCTCTCTGGAGCCTCGTAAAATGTGCCAAAAAGTTCAGAGACCTAACTGCAAAGGTCACTGATGCAAAAACTTGCTTCCCTAACCTGTACACTGCCCAGGACTCCCTGTTGGGTGGGTGAACAGCAGGACTCTCTTCTGCAAGGTCCTTTTTTGTGTCTGCCACCACCACCACAGCATCCACTGGCAAACCTCTAGACCAATGGGGTTGATCCTCTGGAGGGAAGAGTACCTTGTCTGATCTCCTGTGGATGGCCTCAATGGAGTCCGGGTTCTTCCATGCCCGCTGCACGATGAGCTTAACCAACTCATCGGCGGGTAGGGGTCACCCAGGAAGTAGAGGGTCGAGAGCGAAAGGCCTGCTGGAATACGGATTCCTCAGAAAAAGGATTGGAGGGCTTCCAGTTACCCCTCTGTTTCAAGATTTCCATGATGTCTCCAAAGGAGACATCGTCAGGGGGTGACCATGAGGATCCTTCCCCATCATCGTAGTCCGTATCTTCCGTGAGAGGCTCCTCTAGGGAGTCTATGTGTTTCCTCTTATACACCCATTTCCGAGGGGGTTCTTCAATGGGAGTATCCTAAGAAGACTCAAAGGGAAATACCCTGGACAGGGGGTTCCTGGGCTTTTTGCTCTCGGAATCCTGGGGGGGTGGCCCTTTGACAGCTGCGGCTCAGAAGGAACTGGGGGGATAACCAACGTAGGATGATTGCTAGAAGTAAGTACCCTCTCCATCACCTGGAAAGCGGGTCTGCCCGAAGAGAAGTAGGAGCCCAGAACTGAAGAAGACAAAATCGGAACCGGGGTCACACCCCACTCCACACGGTCTGCCCCCGGGGACGGAGCCTCAAGCAAACTCGGAGCTGTAGTCACCCTTGGATCGAAGTCGGGACCAACAACACAGTCTGAACTGATACCGGAACTGGAGGTTCAACCCCCCCAAGCATGAGACTGAGGGAGGGTGGGTTCTGACAGAACCAACACTCAAAAGGGCCTCGGGGCCTCAGACACTATTGTCTGTGCCAAAGAAGGGGGTCCTCTAGAAAACATTGGATATATGAGCCTTGGAACCAAAGGATCCAAGGGAGGAGAGTAAGTAGGGGTCACTGGAGTAATAGACCCAAAGCCTGGGGTGGGATAGGGTCTAGGCAAATCTGAAATTCCCCTGGCGGTCAGCAGCTGGTCAAAAAGGCAGAGCACATCCAATTCTGAGAGGCTCCTGGTGGATCTCACCTATGCCCCTGAGGGGTAATCAGGCTGGTCCAAAAAGGGGCTGCAGGCTTGTCCGGCAAACGGGTTGACAGATGATGAGTATCGGGTCTGTAGTGTATCATAAAACAGCACTGATGATTCCAATTTAGAAACCGGCAACAACTGTATGGTTGTAGCCTTGAACGGGCTCAGAGCCGAAGTCACAACAGGGGTGGATGTCAAAACGGCTCCGAAGTTGTCAGAACCGACATCAGAGCGGAAGTGGGAGACATCAGTGCCCAGACAGAGACAGACAAACTGATCGGAACCGAGGTAGTAGATGGTGCCATAGTCGTCGGTGGCGGGGTAGGCGCCGATGAGGCGACCTCAGTAAACTTCGCTGGGGCCAAGCTTGGAACCGAGGAGGCAGTACGGTGCTCTGAGGAAGACTTTTCAACCTTGTGCTTAGTGGGGAGTGCCCACTGAAGAAGGGTCTGAGCGAGGACGTTTCTTGTCCACAGAAGAAGGGGATGAGCCCTCTGTGGCAGAAATAGCCTCTGAAAAAGGTGAAGCAAGCAGGCCCTTCAAAATCAATTTATTCTGATGTTCATTCAGCGTCTGCTGACTGAAGCTAGCATAAATACCACACGGGGGTTTCGCCGACAAATGCGGAACCCCCAAACAGTACACATACTCTTCATGAAGGTCGCTATTCGGAAGTTTACCACTGCAAGAAGAGCAGAGTTTAAACCCCGTAGTTCCCTTCTCAGACATAACAAAACACACTCTCACACAAAAGGGAAAGAGGGAGGAAAGTGGAGGAAATGAAGAAGTAAAGAGAGAGGAAATACCAACAATGGTAATAAGATACCACAAGGTTAGAAAGTTCAAAAATACCAACAATGGTACAAAAGAAGAGATGAGAATATAGAGATATCAAAGAACAAACTATAAACAAGAAAAAACTTTTACAAAAACTTGTAAATGTATAAGATAAATCACTTAACTGGAGAGCTTGGTGAAACATTGCTATATGGCTGTGCAGCAAACGAGATCTGAGGTAACTGAGCAAAGGGCATTGTGGGTAGCAGCTTAGCGTGAGAGTTTTTGGTGCACGCAAGCTTGGTATAAGGCCGACTCGGTTCCGAGGGCGCGGAACCATACCCATCAGTGATGAATAGGAAGAAGATTAACAACTTCAGATTTTTTTTTTTACTTTGAACCTTTATATTTGCAAATCTTGGATAACTTCCCCCAGCATTCAGAAGTTACAGTTACAAAGCTTATCCATGGTTGAAGCTGCAATCTTTATTTTTGTGCACATATCTATAACCATATCTCTTATCTGTTTTGGCTTTGTCTCAAAATGTTGCACCATCTCACCAAATTACTTTTGTGGGATAAAAGGTTGTGGACTACTGAAAGGATAACTGCAATTATCTGTCAACTGATTAAGGTTATCTTACTTCTTCAAATTTCCAAGATAATACAACTGATACTTCAAAAAGTGCTCTTGACTGTTTCTGGAGATTGGAGGCAAGAGTTTGAGTGCTAGACGATAATGGAGAAATTTGTACCGAGCGTGCCTCGCTCACACTAATATTCAGACTCGAGTTACACTCAGTCCAGTGTTCTCCATTATCAGTCACTATAATTTACCATGGATATCAATTACAAATATTCTTAACGTTCAATGTGTGACATATCCTTTTAATGTGGAACTACGAGGAACGTGGACTTTTTAGGACTATAAACGTGCAACGTTCTTCAAAATGAGGTAAACTTGAGAGATACGCTTGGCACCGGCAATGATCCCTAATCATTACAGCAAAAAAACATACAATAACAATGACAACACAAGCTTGTTAATTTAACACTTTCCTTTAGTTTAATAACCTTGCGCAAAGTTAAAACAAATGCTGAAAGCAACAAATACTTCATGGAATAACTCAGTCACCTGATTTAATGACAGAAGCTACGTACTTCTATGTACTGTCGCACTAATAAGACAAGTTCCACTTGTCTTTTTTTCTGCTGAAAGTGACAGTTCGACATAGAGCACTACATCAACACACCTGCAAATAAATCTCGCTTCACTGGGCAGTCAACGTTTCCCCAACAACAGCCTTCATATCCTATTAGTTAAAAAAGTGCGACACGTTGATAACAGCAAACATTGCTGTCTCACTAACTTGACCCAGTGGCTGAATGGGGTACGTTTAATGGGACAAAAGCACATCTGCTCATCATTTATAAAATATATATATATATATATACATATACACTTAATTGAAACTTACATAATTCCCGTATCCTTGTAAACCTTTGACACGTCCAGTGTTTTCCAACTTATAAGCTCAGCAACTTGTTAAGAAATCCAACAGACTTAGTCTACCATCACAATTAAGGTTATCAGGCGTCGACATATTACATATACATGGTGCCTCTGACGGATCTCGCAATATTACTTATGATTTACACCACAATTGAAAAAGTAGCCAACCTACGACCGCGACGTCAACGAAACTCCTCTCACACTGTTTCTGAAACATAAAAACAATCTCTCGTGGTCATAGCACCAGCACACTCCTGTGTACCACTACATCACGTGAGACAAGTTAGCTGAAAATACAATGCAAGACACGAGTAGCATGTAGTGATGCATTTTACAGTAGGACGCTGATAAGTCGCTTATTATTATGAATGTATACTTCTAAAATGTATTAACTTTTTTTTTTTTGAGGAAATATGGTGGGATGTAGTCGGCCAATACTGATAACACAAATTAGAAAAAGAATGACCATTATTATAGTTGCAGACTTTTTTGACCTCGAAAAAATATTAACTCATGTTCGCTACGTTTGTTAACTCTTTGAATTTATACGTTTAGTATTTAAAAAGAGCCTCGCATTTTGGAGCACTTTTTCTAATTATTTTTCCCTTTTAGCCCCAGTTCCGAAAATAAAACCTTGACAGCATACATCCCACGTTCTTTGCTCAAGAATCAACACAAAGCCAAAAATATTAGGGGGGCAAATGTCCAAAATCGGGGACAATTTTAATTATTACTCAGATGGTGGTTGGTGCGCTACCATTGTCGCCTCACAGTAGGACGCTGTCCGGTTCGATTCTCAGCTAGAGCGTCTACTGCGTGGAGACATGCGTGAATGGGCGTACCTTCCTTGAAGGTTGTGCGTCAGGGCTGGTAACTCGGCACGTAAAAAATCAACTACCAATTATTAGCGGACCGGAGCTCCGCTGTAGCGACCCCTAACCAGGAAAAACCGAAAGACAAAACAACAACTCAGATTAACTTAAACAAGTTAGAACACCTTTTGCGTTTGCATGCATTTTCTTTACAATAAGAAGTCTGAAACTCTACCCGATCTTAATGGCTGTAATCATTCTCAGCGATATGCCAGAAAATCAGAAATGTATACGTGTAACCCTGTATGAATTACAGAATACGGGAATTCTGGAAACATTGCAGGTGCTGAAAAGAGCAATCTACCGTAGACAGCGGCCTTAGGTGAACTGGTGCCCTAGGCAAAAGGGCTCCACGTCGCCCTCCACCACACTACCCAGTGCCCTCATCCTAGTCTTCCTAAACCAAATAAATACTGTAAAACCACCCCTGCTAGACTGGTGCCCTAGTTGGCCTATGCCTTAGGCCGGCTCAATATCAAAGACTGAAACAATACTCTTGTCTCTCAGCCTCTTAGCACAAGAAGTCTGGACACTTCTGGAAGTGTAACGACCTGCCTGCTGCATTGTACAATGATAATACTGATGTTCATTTAGATCCAAACTGTTTTCCCTTCTCAAAGAAGTTTATCTATGGTATTGTTATTGCAACAATGGCTAAGCTATAGTTATACCCCAAATATGCTTTATGTTCAACCTGTTGTATGCATAACATTTGATTTGCAAGCGCCACATTTCATATTTTCAGTGTTTTCATTCCTCCCATGTTCGGAAGACATGCATCTGGAGCATTTCTCCCCTGGCCTCTGCTGAAAATACACTCCGTCCTAGTTGGACTTTCCCAGTCAACAAATGTTAAATAAATAAATAATAAGTAACATGTAGACACTATTTTTTTTTGGGGATAATGGTTAAGGTGTTAACCTTACAGACATAAGGTACAAAATTTGTTTTTCACTTTTGTTGGGAAATTAAATAGGCTTAAAATGGCCTACAAGGGGAGTTAGCCTAGTATTAACCTGTAAATCACTAGATGTGGTTTGACCATCAGGCTACCACGAGTTCTATATTCCAAGTATTCTATAGGAGCAAGGATATGTCACAGGACATGCTAATTACTCTAGCATTAATATATATATATATATATATATATATATATATATATATATATATATATATCATCATCATCTTCTTTCGGCTGTTCCCATTAGGGGTTGCCACAGCAGATCACCTGTTTCCATTTCTTCCTGTCCTCTGCATCTTGCTCTGTCACACCAACCACCTGCATGTCCTCTCTCACCACATCCATAAACCTTATCTTAGGCCTTCCTCTTTTCCTGTTACCTGGTAGCTTCATCCTTAGCATCTTTTTCCCAATATACTCAGCATCCCTCCTCAGCACATGTCCAAACCAACGTAATCATGCCTCTCTGGCTTTGTCTCCAAACCTTCCAACCTTGTCTGACCCTCTAATATACTTATTCCTAATCCTGTCCACCCCCGTCACACCCAGTGCAAATCTTAACATTTTTAATTTTGCCACATCCAGCTCAAACTCCTGCCTTTTTGTCAATGCCACTGTCTCCAACCCATATAACATAGCTGGACTCACTACCCTCTTGTAGACCTTCCCTTTCACTTTTACAGGTACTCGTCTGTCACAAATCACTCCTGACACTCTTCTCCACCCACTCCATCCTGCCTGTACTCTCTTCTTCACCTCTCTTCCACACTCACCGTTACTCTGAACTATTGACCCCAAGTATTTAAACTCATCCACCTTCGCCACCTCTACTCCTTGCATCCTCACCATTCCTCTATTCTCCCTCTCATTCACACACATATAGTCTGTCTTAGTCCTGCTGACCTTCATTCCTCTTCTCTCTAGAGCATATCTCCATCTCTCCAGGGTCTCCTCCACCTGTTCTCTACTCTCACTACAGATCACAGTGTCATCTGCAAACATCATAGTCCATGGGGTCTCCTGTCTGATCTCGTCTGTCAACCTGTCCATCACCATTGCAAATAAGAAAGGGCTCAGAGCTGATCCTTGATGTAACCCCACCTCCACCTTAAACGCATCCGTCACTCCCACCGCAGACATCACTGCTGTCACACTACCCTCATACATATCCTGTACCACTCTTACATACTTTTCTGACACTCCTGACTTCCTCATACAATACCACAACTCCTCTCTAGGCACCCTGTCATATGCTTTCTCCAAGTCTACAAAAACACAATGCAACTCCTTCCAACATTCTCTGTACTTCTCCATCAACACTAATATATGTGTGTGTGTGTGTGTGTGTGTGTGTGTGTGTGTGTGTGTGTGTGTCTTTTGATATTGGTCTTCTATGGTCAACTCTTACAATAAAATAGCAGTTATGTTTGCAACACATTTCAAATTTGCAACTCTCATGCAGTAGCTCTTTGGAACGCATCTGATGCAAATTAAATACCAAAGGGAAGTCTAAGGAATCTGTATCTAAATAATGGCATATCAAATGTACAAAATTTGGTGTTTTGTTCATCTAGCTTTATTTACCAAGATGATGGTTTTATTAACACCAAAAAGAATATAGGATTGATATTGTTGAGACTTCTTAGATTGTAAGCAGAGGGTGATTTTATCTTTTACTCACTTTATTCAGATCTTGTGGTTCAACACAAATGACACAAATGTAAATCTTTACTTCCTTCACAACAATGATTATACTATTTACATTTTTGGTGGTTTTAACTGTTTTTTAATGATTCCTCAACCTTGTTTCCTTCAATTCCTGATAAACTTGATCTGCAACTACAGGTACTTTTCTATGAGTATGAATCTCTGGCATTTCTTAAGATTTTTTTTTTGTGATATTTTCCTAGCAAGTTTCCTAAGTCTGTGAGTAAATCATCATAGTTACGTAATATAACATTTAATTGGTCTGCACAGTATCTGAATGTATCAGTGACAATGTTACTGATTTTGAACATGAGGAGTATAAGGAGATGAGGTGCATGGCAAAGAGAGAGGTGGTGAAGGCTAAGGATAAGGCGTATGAAGAGTTGTATGAAAGGTTGGACACTAAGGAGGGAGAAAAGGACCTGAAGTGATTGGCTAGACAGAGGGACTGAGCTAGTAAAGATATGTAGCAGGTAAGGGTGATAAAGGATAATGGGTTAAACATACTCACAAGCCAGGAGAGTGGGTTGAGCAGATGGAAAGAGTACTTTGAGGGGCTGATGAATGAAGAGAATGAGAGGGAGAGAAGGTTGGATGATGTACAGATAGTGAATCATGAAGTGCAGTGGACTAGCAAGGAGGAAGTAAGGATAGTTATGAAGAGGATGAAGAATGGAAAGGCTATTGGTCCAGATGACATACCTGGGGAAGCATGGAGGTGTTTAGCTAAAATTGCAGTGGAGTTTTTAACTAGATTGTTTAATGAAATCTTGGAAAGTGAGAGGATGCCTGAGGAATGGAGAAAAAGTGTTTTGGTACCGATTCTTAAGAATAAGGGTGATGTGCAGAGCTGTAGTAACTACAGAGGGATTAAATTGATCAGTCACACCATGAAGTCATGGGAAAGAGTAGTGGAAGCTAGGTTAAGAAGGGAGGTGATGATTAGTGATCAGCAGTATGATTTCATGCCAGGAAAGAGCACTACAGATGCGATGTTTGCCCTGAGAGCATTGATGGAGAAGTACAGAGAAGGTCAGAATGAGTTGCATGGTGTCTTTGTGGATTTAGAGAAAGCATATGACAGAGTGCCTAGAGAGGAGTTGTGGTATTGTATGAGGAAGTCGGGAGTGTCAGAGAAGTATGTAAGAGTGGTACAGGATATATACAAGTGTAGTGTGACAGCGGTGAGGTCTGCAGTGGGAGTGATGGATGCATTTAAGGTGGAGATGGGATTACATCAAGGATCAGCTCTGAGCCCTTTCTTATTTGCAATGGTGATGGACAGGTTGACAGACGAGATCAGACAGGAGTCCCCGTGGACTATGATGTTTGCAGATGACATTGTGATCTGTAGTGAGAGTAGGGAACAGGTGGAGGAGACCCTGGAGAGGTGGAGATATGCTCTATAGAGAAGAGGAATGAAGGTCAGCAGGACTAAGACAGAATATATGTGTGTGAATGAGAGGGAGGATAGAGGAATGGTGATGATGCAGGGAGTAGAGGTGGTGAAGGTGGATGAGTTTAAATACTTGGGATCAACATTTCAGAGTAATGATGAATGTGGAAGAGAGGTAAAGAAGAGAGTACAGGCAGGATGGAGTGGGTGGAGAAGACTGTCAGGAGTGATTTGTGACAGACGAGTACCAGTAAGAGTGAAAGGGAAGGTCTACAAGAGGGTAGTGAGACCAGCTATGTTATATGGGTTGGACACAGTGGCATTGACAAAAAGGCAGGAGTCAGAGCTGGATGTGGCAGAGTTAAAGATGTTAAGATTTGCACTGGGTGTGACGAGGGTGAACAGGATTAGGAATAAGTATATTAGAGGGTCAGACCAGGTTGGAAGGTTTGGAGACAAAGCCAGAGAGGCAAGATTACGTTGGTTTGGACATGTGCTGAGGAGGGATGCAGAGTATATTGGGAAAAAGATGCTAAGGATGAGGCTGCCAGGTAACAGGAAAAGAGGAAGGCCTAAGATAAGGTTTATGGATGTGGTGAGAGAGGACATGCAGGTGGTTGGTGTGACAGAGCAAGATGCAGAGGACAGGAAGAAATGGAAACAGATGATTGGCTGTGATGACTGTGATGTCTCCTAATGGCAGCAGCCGAAAGAAGAAGATTCTTTGTTTTACACTATGGTCTATTATTACCATTCCCAATTTTTTACAAGTTATACACCCAAAAATAATAGGAGAATTCAGTTCTTTAAGTATTGCTATTTGAAAAACAAATATCATATTCTAATTTTTGTACTCATATACCAAAATGTTCTGGCCTAATTTTTCCACACAGTGGCTAGACTAGGTCAGTAATGCACACAGGCAGCTCTCTCTCTCTTCAGACCCATTTAACCTATTATTTAAATATTTTCTGACACCTCTGCACCTGTGTTTGAATTCTACATTATGTCCATTAATTGTTAGTAATTCTTTCCAATAACGCTATGTCACTTATCTGATACTTTTTCAGATTTTAACCTATGGTGTGTTTTTCACTTCCACACTACCAATTAGAGATGCCTTCTGACATTGTTCATGCTCATATTTCTGTTCAACATTGTGCAAATTCTTTTGACCATATTTGTTTTTGCTTTTACACATTTTTGAAAATGTTCTTTTCTAGAACAGATTTTGCAAGAGCGTTTAAATGCAGCACAGTGTCTGCTTTCATTAGTATAAGCACATACGCTGAAAGCTTTAGTTAAATAATGGAACCAGTCTGGCTTTCAGTATGAATGTCTGAATTCTCATTCTCATATGATTCTCTGTGTCAGATCTATTACCTTTTACAACACATTCTATCCTTGCTTCTCATTTTGTCTTATTTGACTCGCACTTTATTTTACACACACATTATTTTCCGCTGTCAGTGTTTTTACCTCTGCAGTAGTAATCTCACTCGATGTGCACACATCCACAACTTTTGATAAGGTCGGGTATATTTCTGTTAATAGCCAACCACCTTGTTTTATCTTTTCTTATACCAAAGAGGACTGTTTATCCTTGTAGAGAATCATGCAATTTATGAAATGCATACTTTTGGACTCTTTTCTTTAGCTCAGTAACATAGACATCTATAGTTACTGTAGAACCATCTGCTTTTATGAAGAACAAATGTCAGATAAATGTCAAATTATTTCTAGGCTGGCAATAATTTATATATTTATTTTTATTTTGACTATTTTGTCATTTCCTGATAAAAATGTACAAAAGTTAAATACCTTGGCTTTTTTATAACAGCCTCCTGGAATGTGGCACACTGCACCTCTTCAGACTTTTCAACTAATCTTATTTCAGCGAAGAATACAAAATTCCTTCTAGTGAAATAATTAAAGAAAAGTGTCTGTGAGCCATGTCTCCACTGAGAATGATACATTTGTACTTTCAAACATAACCACACTTGAAAGCAAATATATATCTGTACTTCTGTTGGTATATTGCATCAGGTCTAGGAAATAGTTAACCACTTTGACACCATGTCCAGCTTAATTAATAACAGAGATGCAGTAGATATGATCTATCCTTCATGAGGTCTATATTCCAACTAATTTCTCTAGAAACAAGGATATATCACATGGCTTGCTATTTACTGTAACTATCTCATTAGCAGTAAATATATGCACCTATAGATGCATAACATAGACATAGTCTACCTGGATTTCACCAAGACCTTTGTCACAATATTGCAGCATTGGCTGTTAGGAATGCAAAATGAGTGGGAAAAGAACAGAGGAAATTGAGATAAATTGCTATGTGCTTGAAATGAAGGACTCAAATGGTTGTGATGGGATAGATGATATCAAGGATAAGGAACTCAGTGTTATAGCTAATTGGCCTGTGTGCTCTTATGGTCTGCTTTAAACTTGTTGCTTTTGTGAACACTGCTGTTCTTTTGTGCTGGCCTGCAAAATGACCAATCTGTCTTAAAAACTGCTAGACTTGAAAAACAGTCCAACAACATTTGGGAAGTGCTGCGTGTAATGCATTGGATTTGTGGAATATACAACACAGCAACATAGTGCATATGACAGTATCAAGTTCTCATCTTGGTAGTCGTCCTATTCTTCCCAACCCCCATTCCCTGGACTAGCACACTGTAGTGCTCACCTGTATCTGGTTGCACGTGTTTGTATGTGGTAACAATTTGAAGCCCTGCTATACTCCATCCTTGTGTTGGCCAATTGTTTACTGCCCTGCTATATTGTAGCCCTGCTAATATAGTACTACATAAACTTTGCTGAATTACTTCTACTTTTGTGTACTGTATTTATTACTGTGGAATCTAAGCCTGCTGTTAATGCCTTGAGTACTGTACTATGCTGTGTCACCTGTACCTTTTGTACCTAACGTCTTTTGTAACATTTTGGTTATTATATTATTAATCTTGTACAATATTGAGATATTTTGCCTACTGTATTAAACACCATGTGAAATCTTGGAGATAGTTTTGTCCATGGCATCTGGTTTACTGCGCTATGGCATTCATTCCTGTAACTCATCCATATACTGATATACTGGCAATGCTATAAGCACATCATTCTAATAATTCTACCTTCAGCAAAGGCACTCTTAAACAATTACTTCACTTAGTTTCTTGTCCTGTAGTGTCCATTTTTGCTGTTCAGCAGATCCTTATATTACTGTATTGCATTATGCTGTACTGTATTTGCTGTACTGTGATGTACTGCAGTGAGCTATAATAAGTGGTTATCTTTTACCTACTCAAGGTTCTGATGCTTATGACTCATTTGCACACTGCTAAATACTCAACTATGCATTCAAGTGTGAAAAACTTGAATATGTGGACTCTGTTAATATACTTTGTCCAAGTTTGTACAACTTCGAAGGCAGCATGTTTATAGTCCAGGGATATGGGGGCAGAGCCTCCACATCAGCAAACCCTCTCTTGTAAAAAGCACTTTTTTAAACTCACTGCCAATTGTGAGTATTCCTTAACATGAGTGATCAGTAGTGAACTAATCGTACTCAAGTACTTCATGTCTGAGCTAATAAAATCACTCCATGTTGAGTAGCACAGTATTGCATCATACTGTACTTTCACAGAACAATATTGTACAGAGTTGCACTGTTTTTTGTTAATAACTAGTTTCACTGTCCCCTTATACATCATACAACTACTGTAGTATCCTATGCTGTGCTGCAGTATCTTTCTACTCTTTTGGCATTCTTTACACTGTTTCAGTCTCTTTATATCTCATACAGCTCCCCACTCTTTTAAGAAAGACCAAGGGTCATCATGGTCCATATCATTGTATAACATAACACTTTGTTGAGTTTTAAATTTTGTTTTGTTTGTTACAGTCAGTGGGTGGGCAACTATTTTTTTCCCTAAGAAAGTTTTCGCTTAAACGATCATTTGCTTCACTGAGCTGTCACTTAATTGGGTTTGACAAATAGCGATTCGCTCAATTAAGCTTTCGATTAAATGATATAGGCCTTCTTCCACCACCCCAACAACAACAAGAAGAGTCACCAAAGCATACCTCTCGACCTCTTAGTGCAAGAAATCTGGACAAAGCCTGACTAAATGGTGGGACAAAGACCCAAAAATAGGAACAAATTGTAAATATTGCTCTTATAAACGTAGAAAGTTGCTGAAGTAACAGGGTTTGTGTTAACATACATTTTTATGAGGGATTTGAAGTCTGAAACTCAAATGTATGTCATTATTTGGTTACTTCACTCCTCAGATCATCCCAGTGATTTGCCAGGAAATGACAAATTTTATGAGGATCAGACCAAAAATATGAGGCAAAAATCTGGACATTCTGAGAAAATCTGGACAGTTGAGAGGTATGCACCAAAGTGGTTTGGCCAAGCCCTTTAGGCTAGATCAGTCCGCTTATCATGGTAATATATTTGCTATAGATAACTTCCAGTTCAGCACATCAGTGCAGGACTTGCAAGGCAGGATAGCAACAGACAGCTGTCTCTCAGGGTGCAGAATCCACCACATCACCAAAGCAGTCACGGCTGTTCAGCTCAGTATGAATATGACATGGTTGTTGTTTATGAGGGTGTGAATGACTTATAATGTCTCCCCTTCAAATACATGAAGAGTATCATAATGGAGCTTTCTGACTGTGTCTCTAAAACTGGAAGAAAACTACTGTTGAGCAGTACCTTACCTTCATTGAGTATGATGCCAGAATATGAGTAAAACACGATTGACTTTAATACTGGCTTAGTCACTGGTGCTGTTCTGAAAGGTTCCATTGTGAGTCAACCTGGGAGGAGTTGAAAACAATCCCACCTGTTTCACAAAGGATAATCTGCACCTATCTTCTCGGAATTTTTGCATGCTAGCTATGATATTCAAAGCTGGCGAATGTCAATGTTGCACTGCTCAATCTTAGGAAGTAAAAATAAGAAAATGCCCTCCCTCAGAGCCTTGTTAACTGGAAAATGTGAATACTTATACTCTGTTTCCAAAGCAGTGACAACACTCCATTTTTACTGGGCTTTGTTTAGGCCTTCAAGTGTAGATAGCAGTAACACTGGTGTTAGTGTATCTGGTTTTGTCCAAAATACCATCACCTCTGGACTAAATGAACAGGACAATGAGCTCAATCCCCTTCATATCCCAGTGTCAGTAAAGAAGACCTCATATTATATCCGGGACAACTACATAATCCCTATCTCTGACACCCACAAAACATGAAATGTTGATTAATAAACTAGTCCCCCCCCCCCCCCCATTAACCCAAACAGCATCTTTCTGGAGGATTTTAACAGCCCCTTCCATAAATTGCACACTTATACATCAACAAATAAATATGTTTGCTTCCTTAGCTTTATCATTGCAACCTCCATCAGTCAATTAGTGCCCTTCCCCACTAGAAGCACCAAAATACTGTATTCCTGTCCTTAACAACACAGCCCCTAGCTGCTTCTTGCCACCATCATAACCTCTCTGGCCAAGTCATATAACCAAGCTGTTTTCTTCACCTTATTGGTCCCAGTACAGCCCAATAAACAACCAAACCATGTTTAGAGACTTTAAGGACAATAGCCTTGAGTTCAGTAATGGCTTGAGATGGTCTAACAGTCCCTTTCCCTCAGTGACCATATGATAAATACTGCTGTGGGAGCCAATAATATGGTTGAATGTCTTTATGGTCAACAGTTGTTTTGGCAACACAAACTATTCCCTTTCCCTGGTATTGTGTTTTCTCGAACCTGGAATATATAATTAGTGGGGATATGTTTTGTAGCTGCATGTTCCAAGGTTATCTCCTGGAAGATAGGTCACTGCATTGTCAACATTTTTATTTATTTATTTTTTTATTTTTCAGTTTTATGGACTTCAGCATTTGGGTGTTTTATTTTATTTAGTGCACTTACCACTGTATGTACCTAAACATTATACTACCATCTCAGTTCTTGTGTAGAGGCTCATCTTCTCTCTAGACATATAATGCCAGGTTTAGAAACAACCCCCACTGGTAGAAGTCAGCTTTAAACAGATTCTGTAATAAAAGTGAAAAAGCACTAAAGAATAAAAACAAAAACTCAGAATGTTATTATTAACTTCAAAATGGGTTAACAAAGAACTCAGGAGCAAGATCAAATCCTGCCTAAAGCTAATAATTGCTGCATCAGCAAAGGATAATCACAAGGCATTCTTTAATTATACAAAGAATCTCAGAATAATACCCAGTATTGTATTGAACCTATCTCTACTGGAATCACCCACTCAGACACCAAAGATATAGTTAATATCCTTGCAGATAAATTCAGCTTCAACTTCTTCCCCCTGCCAACTCAAAATTTCCCAATATAAAGTATCCAATCCATATCTACCTCCACAATCACCTCTAAACAGAAAGTATTCTCTAGGACCAAAAGCATCAGCTCTATAGGACCAGACAGCATACCAAGCTGTTCCTGACCAGTAAGAAATATCTCCATCAGACCTCCTCTTCCTTAAGCTATTTAACAATGGCTTCTTCTCTAGGTGCATTCAAGAAGCTTGGAGAAGAGCTGCAGTAGTGCCTCTCCGAAAGAGAGGCATCAGCCATGGCCTGTGACAACTATAGACTTATCAGCCTCACCAGCATCATTTGCAAAGTGATGGGATGCATCATTATGGACCTCACAATCAGGGGCATAGGGAGCCAACAATTCCTAGAGCCTAAATAATTTGACTTTGTAAAAGGTAAACCATACCTATTAAATGTAGTTGACTTTTTTGAAAGAATGGCAGAAGCACTGGATGACAATAGCTATATGCATACAACTTATCTTAATTTATGTTAAGCTTTTGACATTATACCCTATTCTGGTATCACTGATACACTAGTCAAACTCACTGTAAATCCCCATGTAACCAGTGAGATTGCCAGCTAGCTCAATGACAGATACCATTATATTAGAGTTAAATGCATAGTATCCTCGAAGGACTATGTCACACTTAAATATACTCATATATACAAAATTGAAACGATCAAGGAAAATACCATGATTTTTAATTGATCAAAAATAATAAAAAATAATAAATAACATTGTTTTGTTTTGTTTTTTTTGCAGGGGGCAAGCCCCCTGTGCCCCCCCACCTGCTAATTTATTATACCAACTCCAAAATCGCTCTACAAATTCCCCGATCTCCACTGTTCATGATCTTGCATGGAAACAAAGCCAGCAATGTCTGATCAGCTGATTTCCAATCAGCTGTGCCAGATTTTTTTCTGTGTAATGATTGCAAGATTCGACCAACTGATTGGCACTCTCTCCAAGACACTTGTCCTTAGTGGTGGACCACAAACTCTGTTTTGGGGCCATTTCTTTTTAATATCTACCTCTCTGGTGTCAAATTTCACATTAACTTCCCTTGGCTGGCAAGTTCATAGATAACTGAAAGTTTGGAGTTATCTTCAACTCCTCTAAAGTCAACCAGGTTCTCCAAGAGAGCCTAACTTGAAAACAAAGTTGAAATTGGTATCATGGCCTAAGGCTAAATGCCCCCCCCACCCCCCAAATGTAACATTGCACTAAGATTTGGAAATAGGCAATTCTCACACACCTAACACAAAAATGATGCCCCTCTAATAGATGTTTTTATTAAAGATCTAGACACTTGTGTGGATAATGAATTCTTCTCTGCCCACCACACATCCACTGTCATTAGGAAAGCTTTCTGCCTCACCCAGTTGATTACTAAGGACAGCTCCTCTTGGTCTAAAAAGGTCATTTCCAACTATTCACCCCTCCTTAGGCTCATACCACAATACAGTGTGCCCCTTGTTATGTACTTGCTGAAACATCTAACCCAACTTGAAAAAAAATAGCAGTTCCTCACCTTGAGCATCTAATGTTGCCTATAGCATCTTAAATACCTAACACTCTTCTCTGTCTCCTACAGAAGATACCACTGTCATACAAAACTGTAAATTACCCAGTCCTACTTGATCTAATAGATATCTGTAAGGCTGGCAGCAACAGAAATATCAGATCAATGATAGTAAATCTGTATTGCAACAACATTAGGACTTGTTAGAATGCTAGATATATCCCCCAAATAATGTCATACATCTGGAACAAACTCTCAATCTAGTTAAAGCAAAGCACTTCTCTCACTATTTTCAAATATAACTTAGACAAATGGATGGGAAAATATGAATTTAACCCAAGCATTCTCGACCTCCCTTATGGCTGGGGTGTACAGGTGGGACTGCAGGGGTTGGTCTTTAAAAGACTTAAATATTTTATTGCCTAGTAGTAATCTGTGAACCTAATCTATGGAATGCAGTAAGGATCAATCCTGGTTCTAGAACTCTTCAGTTTGTTTGTTTCAGAAATATGTAAGAGAAAGATGCAGTGTCATAACTAGGAGAAGACAAAGATGGCAGCTGTCCCAGGTGCAAGCTGTCAGGTGGCATGCTTGGAGGTGCTAGTGGTGCAGGAGTGCAGTAATGACATTGACTTATGAAGCTGTGAGGGTATAAACATTTTCATAAATGAATGCTGCTCCTGTTGCATTTATGGTTTGGTTGAAGATATTAGTGTCAGACGAATGTGTACTGTTGTAAGCAGCTTGCTAGCTTGCTACATTTGCAAGAGCATAGAAGATTTTTTTCTTTTCTTTTTAACTTTAAGTTGTAAGGATGCAAGTCTGAGGATCTGCACAGGGTACTAGATGTTTGCTGATACTACAGCAATATGTGCAACACTGGTGGCAGAAGGCTGGCAACTGAGGTTCATTATAGGCAACTAGGAAGTACTGCAAACTTGGGTCAAAAGAATCCTGATGTAAAGTATTAGCTTGGAAGATGGAAGTAATTGCAGTACACCAGACCAAGCTATGGGTACATTAATCACATCTGGAATAGGCCATCAAGAGCAAAGTGACAAGGCAGTGACAGCAGCAGCAAACAAAATACTAGAGTATATTTTCAGGGGTACAAATTCCATGAAAAAAACAAATAATACTCACTTCTACAATTCTGCAGTTAGAACACACCTTGAGTACTGTTCACAGTTCTAGAGATCACTTCAGGATATAGTCTCCAGGCTGCAAGAATGAGTTTAGACAAAGAAGGGTGTGTACAATGGAAGGAAAGGATAGGAACACAGACCAGAAGAAGTGGACCTCACTAGCTTCTATAAGAGACATGGGACTGGAAGATATGCGATGAAAGTGGTTATGATACAGCCCATGGAGTCCCAATCAATGGATCTTTTCAGTCTGAAATGGGGACCAAGCTCCTCACATCACCCATGCAGGAAACTATTTACCTTATACCCTCTAATATACTATAACAACCCCAGTGGTCACACAGCCTCAGGGGAAAGCTTGGCATTTTCTCTAAAATGGTCCATCAATGGCATGGGCATCCACTAACCAGAGATATTCCTGTGGGTGCACTAAATAATATCACCAAGATATGAAGGGGTTACCTAAACAAAAAGGCAGAGGGACAAGGAGGGAGCACAGGCAGCAGATTGTGGAGACCAACACACTCCTTGGATGTATGAAATTACATCCTCATAGATATGATTGTGGACCCACAGAATGGACTACCCAAATGAGTTGTGGATAGAGAATCCATACAGGCATTCAAGATGTTGTAGAACAGGCAAAGAAGGGCTAAAGGGAAAAAGGAAAGATAGAGATAAAGTAGAATGTCAGCATTGTGCCAATGTAATGCAGTGTAATATATATATATATATATATATATATATATATATATATATGTGTGTGTGTGTGTGTGGGTGTATATATATATATATATATATATATATATATATATATATATATATATATATATATATATGTGTGTGTATATATATATATATATATATACACATATATAATACATACATTATATATATATATATATATATATATATATATATACATATCTGTGTGTATATATATATATATATATATATATATACACATATATAATACATACATTATATATATATATATATATATGTATATATATAAACATATCTGTGTATATATATATATATATATATATATATATATATACATATATATATATTATATATATATGTATATATATATATATATATATATATATATATATATATATATATATATATATTTCTCGTTTATGCAACTTATCCAACTAATTTGACTTTTTCCATACCTATTCATATACCCTACAAGCATTTTATGATTCCGTTTAATGTGAATGTAATCTTTTATTAATCTGTTTAAGTTTTATTGCAGTACCTTGCATGATGTTTATTTATTTATACATGTGTTTGTTTGTTTGTTCATTAATCAGGTAAGTGAACTGGTTCATTTGACTTTTATAACCTACAACCCAGTTCCACAAGGGCAAAGGTAAAAGTAATTGGACAACATGGACAATTTAAAGTGACAAGTCAACCAGCATATTTTGGGGTGAGAGGAAACCAGAATATTCAGACAAAACCCATGCAGACACAGGGAGAACATGTAGATTCCACGCAGCCAGGTACTGTTGTTCTAGACTGAACTTCAGAGTTGGGTAGCAGAGATTTTAATCACTGAACCACTGTGCTGCTCAGTCTAATATCTAGTACCTTATTTATTTAGTTTGTTTACCGGAGTAATACATTTATCACAACAGACCATTTGCAGGCACAGCCCAGGTGAAGAATTCATAA
The DNA here is from genome assembly GCF_019279795.1 of Protopterus annectens. NCBI lineage: Eukaryota > Metazoa > Chordata > Ceratodontiformes > Protopteridae > Protopterus > Protopterus annectens. The sequence continues at coordinate 1,847,031,020 of NC_056737.1, forward strand.
TAAAGTAAAACAGGACAAATTCACAAACATAGAGTAATCACAGAAGGTAGATATTCTCATAGACAATTGAAAAAATATATAAATATTATTAACAGAGTAGAAAAACGAATGTGAATTAGCTTCTGCGGTGGTGGTGCTGCGGTAGCGTTGTCGCCTCACAGTAAGACGTTGTCCTGTTTGATTCTCAGCTAGAGTGTCTTCTGTGTGGAGACATGCATGAGTGGGCGTACCTTCGTTGAAGGTTGTGCGTCAGGGCCGGCAATTCGGCACGTAAAAATCTACTGCCAATCATTAGCGGACCGGAGTTCCGCTGTGGCGACCCCTAACCGGGAAAAGCCGAAAGACACAACAAGTAAATATCTGTGAGAAGTAGCAGGTGAGAACAAAGGGTCAAAGTAGAAGTGATGCAGGTAAGGAGAGAATTTGGTTATGTGTCCAGTAGAAAAGCACTTATACTCAGATTTTTGATGGAGGTGTCGAGTTGAGCTGTGAACATGGAGAAAGGGGAGACTTCTTCTAGGTAAGGGGGAGGGGTTGCCAGAGTTTGAGTGAAAGAATGGAGAAGGAATGTTCAGTACAGTGCAGTTTGGTTTGAGGTATTTGGAGAGAGGGAGTTTATTAGGAGAGGATGAAGAAGTTGTAGGGGGTGGTTTTATTACAGAGTTTGGCAAGAGGTTGGAAGGCTCCTAGCTGAAGTAGTTTAAAATGATTAAACCCTAGGAGTAGCTCAACTTTGTAGGAGTCTGGCAACCATTTGGCTTTGGAAAGGGTGATGCAGTGGTGTTCTGGGAGGTGGAGGCTGGTATTAGAAATGAATAGGCAGATTTTGTTTTCAATGGACTGTAGAGTGGATGACTTATCTTAATTAATAAAAAAAATCCTTAACTTGACTGTAATTTATATTATCACCATGGGCTTAAAACCATTAAAAACAATATCAGAAATTAAACAGAAAAAAAAAAATATTCAGCTTGACTGTGATTTATACTACCTCTATATACTAAAAGCTACTGAAAACAAAAATAAAATCTGCAAGACCTTTTCTATCCAGTTGTTGCATATATCTGAACAGATATGTGCCAAAGGGGGCATTATATTTATAGATAAAAGTAGAGCATGCAAATGGCATTCCATTTTGTATGTTGCAGTCCGGTCTAGAACTGTATTTCATTTAGGCAGATATAGTGTGAATAGGGCTAAAAGAAATTCTGAACAGTAAAGCTACTCAAGGAGGTATAAAGGGCTTGGCTTGATAACAGGATATACCTGTGGCTATTGGTCTTCTCCTGATATGGACCTAGTTGTCTTTAAAGATGCTGTTGCAACAGTATATATATATATATATATATATATATATATATATATATATATATATATATATTTTTTTTTTGGAACAGACAATGCTTTCCAAAAACCTTACTTGGGCTTGCAGTTTAGCCTTTTTTCCTATTTGGCCAGGTTAGGGTACTGGACACAACTGTCCTTTTTAGGGGCTACTCAGGAGCACTGTCTGGTTAAGTGACTTGATCAGAGTCGCACAGTAGGCAAATGGAGATGGAAGGAATCAAACTCTGTACTATGGGCACAGAAAACAACTCATTAATGGTTCAGAGCTTTAATTTTCTGTGATAACTGACAGTCCTCTGTGCTAACTGCCATGCCTTCTCTTCAGCATTTAAGCCACACAGCCAGAAAATAAAGAACAAGTATCTTTCTTTATTAAAAAGGTATACAGGTGCAGTGGTTAGAGCTGCTGCCTTGCAGCACTTTACTTTCCATTCACTTTTTGGTTGTGTTTTTTAATGTGAAGATCTATATGCCCACCCTGCTTCCATGTTGGTTTTCAACTCCTGCCCCATTTTCCTTCCTTATCTCAATGACATGCTGTAGGTGAATTGGCAAGCCTTTAAATTGCCTATAAATGTGCATTCCATAAGTGAGTGTGCATGTGTATGTGTGAGAGAGTGGGTGACTGCCTGCATGCTGCAATGAGCTGGTTCTAGTCCTGCATTACTTTTTCTGCCTTGTGCCCACTGATTGCAAGCAATTTTAGTGACACTGACTTGGATTAAGAAGATAATCAGAGTCTGAAATAATGACTAGAATTTTTTAATAAATCAGCATTATTTATTCCTTGCACATTAAGTCTTCATCCTATTTTTCATCGATGAATCATCCTGTTCAGATATTTAAAATTTCACTTGGCTGTGGGGAATGAGATTTCCTACTGTCCATTTAATTGGAAATTTGAAATCTTGTCTAGAGATCTACAGAGAGCTCTTAAAGAGTGTTTCATTTCTCTTACTGATGATGAACAGATAACTTGTTAACTCAGTTTTACAATGGTTATAAAGATGAGTGCTTTTTATATGTACTGAAGGGAGCATGGCCATAACTTGGATGCCTTTTACAATAGAAAGAGCCATGTCAATCGCAGATAGCCGGCCTTAGGCATAGGCCAACTAGGCGACCCCTAGGGCACGGTTCTAGCAGGGGCGCTTTTCCAGTATTTATCTGATGTAGGTATACTAGGATTGGGGCACCGGGTGGTGTAATAGGGGGCAACATGGAGCCCTTTTGCCTAGGGCACCAGTTGATCTTGGGCCGCTCCTGCAATCGCATATGCCTATAGTACATCACCCATGATGGGTGATGGTACTCTCCCTTGTCACTCAGTCTTTAAACCTCAGACGTTATTGATTTTTTTCTGAATTCCCTTTTGTGTGTATAGCTTCAATTCAGTGTACACTTTGTGTTCATCTTTTAAGACAGCACTCATATTAGTGATATCTTTGCTCATCTATTTTTCTTTTGTGTTAATTTTTTAAGATAGTTCTCAGATTAGTAATAGCTTTTTAGTAAATTTATTTTAGTAACATTTTTAATCCACTTTCAATGCACTGTCCATAGCACATGTCTATATTAGAACACCAAACTTTTAAAATTTTGAGTGTTCTAATATCGAACCCTATTAATCAAAAATTTAAAACATCGACCATACAGAACAACAAATTTTTTCCTAAGGAAAAAAATCACTGTTCCAAAACACAAACACACAACACAAGCACACCAAACAAACAGCAATCCACACACATACACCTAAACTCTTACACCTAACCCTACACTAAACTATACATACACCACTAACTATCGACTTACCTTAACCCAAACCCTAAACCTAAGGTCCGTCACTATCACACAGTCACCTCACCCGCACCCTAACCCTAACTCACCTACCCCGCCCTAACCCTCACATCCACACAATCACACACTTACCTGAACCTGACCCGTAACTTTCCACCACAGCACTGAAAATACCGAAGCAACAGAAACGGACAACCAAATTCTTTCCCTAGGAAAAAATTTGGTTTTCTGTTTCTTCGATATGTTCGCTGAAAACGGGTCGATATTAGAACACTTGAAATTTTGAAAGTTCGGTGTTCTAATATAGACAAAAATAAGATCCCCTGCGCGTGAGAAGTTGCACGGCAATCAGCAAGTTCCAAAAAGAAAAATTAAGCCAGCAACTGGTGAGCCATGAGAGCAAATAATTTATTGTACTTCTTATTAGTACTGAAACTTCATAAAGCTTAATTCAAACAGACCGGTTTTGGCCTGGATATAACCTGGCCTTCTTCAGTGTTATAGAAAAAAGCAAACAAAATAAAAGAAGCATTATATAGTGAAACAAAACATATGATTGGCTGACATTAGACATCACAGTCATTAAACTCATGAATATTCATGATGTATTAGAAAATATTCAACATGAAAAGAATTTTTATATTATTATATATTTCTTTCATAAATATTCATTAAGCCCTGGATTAAACAGGGCACCAAGTTTGGTTATCCATTTCTTTTCTTTCATATCAAGTTTTGCATGCCAACCAGATTTCTGACTTCGATCACCAATGAGTTTATCAATGATAATAAAATGAAATTTAGCTGTTGGATGTTTGAGTATATGTTTATATAGAGCATTTGTGTTCCTTTTACACTTGATGTCACTCAGATGTTCTGACATGCGTAGCCTGAAGGGCCTGGAAGTTTGACCAATATAAAAAGAATGGCAACTGCAACAAGCCATGTAAATAGCCCAGTCAGTATTACAGTTGGCAAAAAATTGCATATCATATACTATGCTGCTATTTTTACTACTAAATTCCTTGGATTTCAAAATATGTTTACAATTGCCACAATGTCCACAAGGAAAACAGCCAATGAGTTTATCACCCAAAATTGTACTCTGATACAAATGAGGTAGCATAGAGTCAGAATGATGTTTATAGTGATTGAAATGTCCTGCTAGATTCTTTCCTTTTCTGAATGAGAAGGAACATACATTGGGTAATAGCCTGTTAATATTACCATCCGCCTTCAGTATATTCCAATTATCCTTAATGATATTCATAAAACCATTAGTATTTCTGCCAAATGTGGTGGTAAAGCGTAATATGTTTTTGGGCATAGATTTTTTCTTATAGGTCAATAAATCTTGCCTACGTAAGCCCAAAGCATGATTTTTCGCCATAGTAACATATCCTGAGTTGTAGCCCCTACTGATAAATCTATTGTATAGATCCTGAGAGTGTTGTTTAAAGCTAACCTCATCCGAGCAGTTGCGTCTCAATCTAATAAACTGTGATTTGGGAATGTTCCTGGCTATGTGTTTTGGATGATAGCTGGAGGCATGGAGTAAAGTGTTATATTGAGGAAATTTTCTATATACTTCAGTATTCAAAGTATTGTCCTGATTTCTTGTGACCAGAACATCCAAAAAAGTTATGGAGTTCAGGTCATATGTGATAGTGAAGTGTATACCCCATTTGTTGTCATTTAAGTACTGCATAAATTCATTAAGATATTCAATGTCAGATCTCCATACCATCCAACAGTCATCCAAATATCTCCGCCAGATATCAATCTCAGGCAAAAACAAATTATGGGTGTCATCATAGATCAAAATCTCCTCAATGTATGCCATGAATAAATCAGCATATATCGGGGCAAAGGATGCCCCCATTGCTGTACCTTTAATCTGTAAAAAACATTCCTTATCATAAAAAAATACATTCTTTGTAAGTACATGTTCGGTGAGGTTAATCAGAAAGGTGTTGAAACCAGGTTGGTAGATGTTTGATTTTTGAAGCCAATATTCAATGGCATCAAGACCAGCCCAATGAGGGATGTTAGTATATAATGAGCTTACATCCAATGTACATAACAACCAATTCCCTTCTATCTGCATATCATCAATAATGCCTAAAAATTGAGTGGTATCCTGTAACCTTGATCTAACACATGAAAGTAGAGGTTTTAAATATCTGGTGAGAAATTCAGATAATGGCTCAGTAAGGGATCCTATACCCGAAACAATAGGTCTACCTGGTGGATGTAAAGGATCCTTATGTATCTTTGGCAAAAAATAAATGTATTGTCTTGCAGGATCAGTAATGACTAGGTGACTTAAGGTTTTAGTTGTTATTATTCCATTTTCAACTGCTGAGTCTAAGAAGTTTTTAATCTGTTGTATAAACATAAAGGTGGGGTCCAGTGGCATCTTAGTATAATAACGGGCATCATCCAGTTGCTTGTGGGCCTCGATATCATAATCAATCCAATCCATAACCACCACTGCCCCACCTTTGTCTGCATGTAAAATGACAAGTTCTTTATTTTGTACTAGTTCCTTCAAACAAGATAAGTCATTCACCGTCATGTTATTTGGCATTGGTAAACAAGTGTTAGATGAAAAATGTAAATCGCTAAGTGCACTGCGTAAAAATAAATTAACCGAAGGATGCATCGGAGGTGCAAATGATGAAGCATGATACTTGAACGTATCCATTTGTGGTTGTTGTTCTTCCCCCTTATCCTGAAAAAACAATTTAAGGTTAATAAGTCTACAAAATGCAAATAAATCCTGTGCAAAAGTGTCTTCAGGCACAAAGAAACCAGGTATAAAAGATAGACCTTTATTCAATAAAGATGTTTGTTCAGGTCTTATTACAGTGCTAGAAATGTTACAAACATTATTGCCCATAGCATAATTCACTTGTTCGTTAGTACTTCCATAAGATTCTGTAGACTTGTAACCCTTTTTGTGTTTCCTGCCCCCTCTTTTCCTTCCTTTCCCTGGATGTTCCCTAAAGGGGATGTATAATTAGTACGTTTGGGTATGGGGGGCTCCATGGTGTGCTGTGTTTCTGTGTCAGTGCCTGATGATGTGTCATAATCAGTAGTATCCATATGACTGCCACGTCCTTTCAAAATGGAACGTGGACGTTTCCTTTTGGGACCTGATGTATTACTATTATGCAACTCCTGAAATCTGACATGTCTAGTATATTTGAAGGGTTGCCCCCTCTCATAATCAGACTGATCACGAGAAAATTTTTTAAGTTTCCTTTCCTTTAAATGATTATCAAAATTTAACAAATCTGAACTAAGTTTGGATAATGATGCAGAAAAAAATGTATCATTCTGATACTGATTACAGTCCTCTATTAATTGTGACACCTTAGAAGTTTCTTTGTCTATACTCCGAGTATAATATTTAGACAAGGATTCAACAAACTTCATGGAGCATTCTTGTTGGATGGACAACCATTCAGTAGTTAAAATATCATCAGGATCAGAGACTAACGGTTGAATTTTGACCCTAAGGCCCCTTGGACTAATACCCTTAATCAAATATGCTTTGAGTAATTTGAGGTGCCAAACAAAAGATCTAAGTGTTTTCATATTTTTATTTAAATCACCAAATAGTTTTTCACATCGTTGTTCCGGCTTCATGGAATTAGTATTGCCTGATACTGCAGTAGCTTGGCCAATACCAAAGAGTGCAAGATCATCCTTATCGGATGATAGATCCAAAAACATCTTATTTAGCTCCATAGATGATGTAAATTTAGTGTAATAAAAAAGTTTTTTTATATAGCCACGCCCTGTAAATGAAAGAAATCAATAAACGGACAATAATGGCAATATATTAGTATATATCAGATTATTCAAACAATTACCACGTCCAATACGGGACAATAATGGTAAAAAGCACAATTTCCGATGAATAAACACTATGACAAACCTCCACACAGTACCAGATTCCAAATAGGTCAAATGTTTGGCATCCAAATTATGTTTATATGTAGAAAAATTGGTATAGTGATATAACCTTTAGAATAATATGTCTACATATATATATATAGTCCAAGAGAAATTCAAGGTCAAATTCAAAGAATATAATATAAAGCCAGTAGATCCTTGATAGTATTAACAGCCCTAATGGAATGTATATACAGACCATTGAAATGTAATCCTGGTAGCAAGCGAATTTGTTTAACCAAATATTTAACAGTTGTACTAATTCGAAGCACGCTGCTGTCCAAGCATAAAGAAAAAATCAAAATAGACCCTAACAAAATTATATGTATAGGTCATGTATGACTAGAATCTATGATAAAGCATAAGTATACATTGCTAAAAAATCATATAGATGTATACATGTGAAACATGCTTCAATAATGATCCCTATAGTTTCAATGAAATTACTGACAGAAATGCCCCACTGATGTTTAAACATTCATACTATCTACAATACGTAATTAAATGAATGTAAAACATTTGCATCACCTAGAATACTAACATTAAAATTTGTATCCCAATAGAGTATTTAGACAACAATTATAGTCAGCAACCATACTGCAAAAAATGTTTCCCAGTAACCCTATGGCAGAGAGAACAGTGAAAACACATTTACGTTAACAAATATAAGTGTAAATTGGGCTAGAGTCAAAAACATAGGTAATATCCAATAATGTTCAAAAGAAAAATAGTAACACTATTCATAAATGTCACTTAGTAGTGTTCAAACACAATAAACATATTTCCAATTCGAAGTTTGATGTCCGACGACTTCATAAACCCAACTGTCTATTCCTGGTTGTAGCAATATATCCAACAAAAATGTAGTAGAACACGTTAACGAACAATTCGTTCACAATGTCCCCCAAACAGATATCCGTTCGTCACAATCACAAATGAACTTCAATTGTACACGTTAGTTGTTGTCGCCATTTATGATAAAAGTTCCCCATCAGAGAAACGTACGTCTAAAGTAAACACTGCCCCAAGTCGTTGAAGAGAATCGAATCCATTAAATAGTATATCCTCACGAAAAAACGTTGGTAAGCACTCGCATCAACACAGCACATGTATAGTCATTGCCCATAGGTATATTAGGTTAACTCACCGAGAAATATTCAGAAATATTCAGAAAACAAGTCGTTGCACTTTCCTGACTTTAAAATATAATGTAGAAATAGACGATAGATCCAAACGAGAAAGCGATGTCTGAAAAATATGTTAAATGAACAAGCCAGCCTTACAGGCGTGAACAAACACGCCAACACAGCACACCACGGATCCCCAGCAGGAAAGAAAACCACGTGTAACAAAAATAAGATCCCCTGCGCGTGAGAAGTTGCACGGAATTCAGCAAGTTCCAAAAAGAAAAATTAAGCCAGCAACTGGTGAGCCATGAGAGCAAATAATTTATTGTACTTCTTATTAGTACTGAAACTTCATAAAGCTTAATTCAAACAGACCGGTTTCGGCCTGGATATAACCTGGCCTTCTTCAGTGTTATAGAAAAAAGCAAACAAAATAAAAGAAGCATTATATAGTGAAACAAAACATATGATTGGCTGACATTAGACATCACAGTCATTAAACTCATGAATATTCATGATGTATTAGAAAATATTCAACATGAAAAGAATTTTTATATTATTATATATTTCTTTCATAAATATTCATTAAGCCCTGGATTAAACAGGGCACCAAGTTTGGTTATCCATTTCTTTTCTTTCATATCAAGTTTTGCATGCCAACCAGATTTCTGACTTCGATCACCAATGAGTTTATCAATGATAATAAAATGAAATTTAGCTGTTGGATGTTTGAGTGTATGTTTATATAGAGCATTTGTGTTCCTTTTACACTTGATGTCACTCAGATGTTCTGACATGCGTAGCCTGAAGGGCCTGGAAGTTTGACCAATATAAAAAGAATGGCAACTGCAACAAGCCATGTAAATAGCCCAGTCAGTATTACAGTTGGCAAAAAATTGCATATCATATACTATGCTGCTATTTTTACTACTAAATTCCTTGGATTTCAAAATATGTTTACAATTGCCACAATGTCCACAAGGAAAACAGCCAATGAGTTTATCACCCAAAATTGTACTCTGATACAAATGAGGTAGCATAGAGTCAGAATGATGTTTATAGTGATTGAAATGTCCTGCTAGATTCTTTCCTTTTCTGAATGAGAAGGAACATACATTGGGTAATAACCTGTTAATATTACCATCCGCCTTCAGTATATTCCAATTATCCTTAATGATATTCATAAAACCATTAGTATTTCTGCCAAATGTGGTGGTAAAGCGTAATATGTTTTTGGGCATAGATTTTTTCTTATAGGTCAATAAATCTTGCCTACGTAAGCCCAAAGCATGATTTTTCGCCATAGTAACATATCCTGAGTTGTAGCCCCTACTGATAAATCTATTGTATAGATCCTGAGAGTGTTGTTTAAAGCTAACCTCATCCGAGCAGTTGCATCTCAATCTAATAAACTGTGATTTGGGAATGTTCCTGGCTATGTGTTTTGGATGATAGCTGGAGGCATGGAGTAAAGTGTTATATTGAGGAAATTTTCTATATACTTCAGTATTCAAAGTATTGTCCTGATTTCTTGTGACCAGAACATCCAAAAAAGTTATGGAGTTCAGGTCATATGTGATAGTGAAGTGTATACCCCATTTGTTGTCATTTAAGTACTGCATAAATTCATTAAGATATTCAATGTCAGATCTCCATACCATCCAACAGTCATCCAAATATCTCCGCCAGATATCAATCTCAGGCAAAAACAAATTATGGGTGTCATCATAGATCAAAATCTCCTCAATGTATGCCATGAATAAATCAGCATATATCGGGGCAAAGGATGCCCCCATTGCTGTACCTTTAATCTGTAAAAAACATTCCTTATCATAAAAAAATACATTCTTTGTAAGTACATGTTCGGTGAGGTTAATCAGAAAGGTGTTGAAACCAGGTTGGTAGATGTTTGATTTTGAAGCCAATATTCAATGGCATCAAGACCAGCCCAATGAGGGATGTTAGTATATAATGAGCTTACATCCAATGTACATAACAACCAATTCCCTTCTATCTGCATATCATCAATAATGCCTAAAAATTGGGTGGTATCCTGTAACCTTGATCTAACACATGAAAGTAGAGGTTTTAAATATCTGGTGAGAAATTCAGATAATGGCTCAGTAAGGGATCCTATACCCGAAACAATAGGTCTACCTGGTGGATGTAAAGGATCCTTATGTATCTTTGGCAAAAAATAAATGTATTGTCTTGCAGGATTGAGCCATTATCTGAAATTCTTTTCATGTTGAATATTTTCTAATACATCATGAATATTCATGAGTTTAATGACTGTGATGTCTAATGTCAGCCAATCATATGTTTTGTTTCACTATATAATGCTTCTTTTATTTTGTTTGCTTTTTTCTATAACACTGAAGAAGGCCAGGTTATATCCAGGTCGAAACCGGTCTGTTTGAATTAAGCTTTATGAAGTTTCAGTACTAATAAGAAGTACAATAAATTATTTGCTCTCATGGCTCACCAGTTGCTGTTCTAATATAGACCCCATAGCACCATAGCATCAATTACTTTTAGGTGTAGAGAAAATACATCTGTACATTACTCCTTTGATCATGTATGTAACTAAATATTGCATGAAGTACAGCCAACTTTATTTTTCTTTTAAGTCACTTTAGTGAGGTAGCACTCGTAGTCAGACACTGCACAAGTGCCAAAGGCAAATCTGCAAAGAGTGGCACTATATCTGCATGCTAAGGCAGTATGCATGGACCATCAGTGTTGATTTTTGCACTTATGCAACTTATGAAGATCCACCAAGTTAAACTGGGAGAGAGTGAAACTGTGGAAGGCAAACAAAGTACACAGGAAAAAAAAAAACAACATACATATACGGGACATGTGAAAAATAAAAGGCAGCTGCTGCAAGACAAAAGCAATGCTTGGTAGGTGGCAAATCCTTTATAAGCAGAAAACTCCAAATACAGAAAAATACAGACAATATTCATCCAAGATAAAACAGTGCAAGCAAACACAGCAGTATTAAGCACTTTCGTCTGGTAGATGACTTCCTCAGAATACCGTACATGTATATACGGGACATATACGGGACATGTGCTTATGAGAAAGTGAGCCAAACTTTGTAAGAAGATCATAAGGCATAACTATGTGCAGTTATCGTGAGACTTAGTTACATGGTCTCATGCTGAACCCTGCTGGGTGAAAGAGTTGCATACACATTAGTAGTGTAAATAAGAAGCAGAAGGCCGCCTGTGGATACCTGTTTTCTATTTATAAATGAGGAAAGTGTGCCATAGAAAAGTAGGAAAAAAAGCCAAAAAAGACAAGGGTAACAGAAGGGTTACACAGAGGAATGAGTAGGAAGAGGTGGAACAGGAGAGTACACCTTTTTGTGTGGGGGATAGTACCTCCTTTTTTCTAATATATGAAGAGGTAGAGGGAAAGATACATGGAATCAAGGGTAGGTGTGATAATTTGGAAAGAGATGAGGTAGACTCAAAAACATTTAACAAATAAAGACAGAGAGACAGACAGGCAGACAGGAATGGATGAGCACAGGACAGGAAGAAGTCACAAATGGAGTGGAAAATAGACATACAGACAAAGAATGGACAACTGGTGAAGGAGAGATATGTTTGACAATGCACAAGGAGTGGTAATGATACCATAAGGAGAATAATAAGTGGTTGGGGATGGGGGTGAAGGGGCAGGTACATGATATAATTGGCCCAGAGACTAATAAGGGTTTAAAATTCCAGGTCTTTATGGGGAGCGCGCCTATGATTACTCCATGTCCAGGGCCTGCCAGTCTAGTGTTGACTCCACTGAAGAAGCAGGTGATATGGGCCTCACAACCTCTCCACTGCCTCCTTCACCACCACTGCCCGGAGCACTGCCTGTACAGCAAGGGGGGAGCATGTGCTGGGTCTGCCTTCTGGGCTGGAGCCTCCACCTCTCCCAGATGAAGGATCATTGAGACACACTGGATGAAGCGAGTCATCATGAACTGAGGCAGGACCGGGCTGCAGAGGAGGTGCCCTAGCTTGTTTTGGACTCACACAGGGAGCTTGAATACATTGCAAATGATAACAATATAAACTGCAAAACTAAAATTAAAAGGAAATAAACATACCAGTTGGGGGGGGGGCAGGCACTCTAGTTTCCTCTGATGCAAGTGTCCGTTCACTTGTACTTTTTCAGGTGCTGTAAAAATAAAACAGTACAATTAGGGCATTCTTTGGAATCCAGATGCATTCACAGACTGTTATAAAAACACAGCAGGCTTAGTGAGTATGTGTAGGAACTGTTATAAGTTACAGGATGTTAATGGAAAATGTCAGCTGCATCTCTTGGCAGGTAGGTAGATAACACAAGTAGGACTGCCTGCATGAGTTAAGTTATGGTCCGTGTGACATAAACAAATGACATATGGGTCTGGCTAGGCAATGCAATGCAGATGCAGTGTAATTAGTAAAACAGTGCCAACAAACATCCTCTATTTGTACTGTAACTTACACATCAAAGTCAAAGCCAGCTGGAAGTCAATGTCTGCACCAGTCTAAATGAGCAGCTGTATGCACACACCCCCTACAAGTATCTGCCATTGTCCTATAGTCACTTACAGAGTATGCACTTTTTATTAATAATTGTTGGCTATCACATGCAACCACAGCCGGTGGAACAGGTCAGTATTATCATGTGTCAGTTTGGACACCTCGATAGTTAAATATAGGTAGGTAGATACCATAACTGCTACTACAAACCTGTTTCAGTGTCCACTGTCTCTCCACCACATACTTCAGGATTGACAATGGTCCCTAAAAAAAAGAAACATCACATGGTACATATGAGTTCCTTCCTTTTTCTGTCATTTTTTCACAAGCATATCATCAACTGCATCATCAATGGTAAACTAGTCTGCAACTCAAAAGGCTGATGTTGACAACTGTGTGTCACTCAACAGTGATGTCATTACTCTCATGCTCATGATGCAGCCTGAGGAAAGTGGCACACAATCATGAATTATACTTACAAGAGCCCCCTCAACAACAGGGTGATGGCTTCAGTGTGGCCAGTGCAGGATCACAGGTAGTACTCCATGAGCATTTCTTTACCAAAAGAGGTCAAATCACTAGGAAGCTCTCTCTCTCTCTCTCTCTCTCTCTCTATATATATATATATATATATGGTGACAAGCAACTTATAAATATGAAAGAACACCTCAGAGACAACAGTAGTTCATTACACAACTTTAATATACCTTCAACAGCCACCCAAATCAAGCACCAGTATGAAAAAATAACATCCAAAGGGAATAGCTCAAGAGTGGTGCTGTGTTTTGGTTGAACATGAACCCTTGCTTCTTGCTAGAAGCCCTACATGAAAATATTTTTAATCCATTTCGAAAGTTCTTAAACCAGTTGAAGCTTGAACAAATTTCAGAAAAAAATTATCTTTAGTCAGTTTTCTTCAAATAAAGTTTATTCAAATTAGCTCTTTCATCTTCTGTACTTCATCAGATACAAAAACAGTTTTTGCTCTTATATATAGGTTTCCACAAAAGTAGAGGGAGGAGCAGTTGAAACAATTGACTGGTGTTAAGCTTATTTCTGATTGGTTTTGTTTGGTGTTTTCCACTGGATGGGACTTTAACTCCTTAACTTGCATACTATTTTTCTATAGGTGGGGTCTTTAAGCTAGTCCTTAATCTGCAGCAGGATGTTAAGTCCTCTCATTCCCAAATGAAACTCCCAGCTCCTTTGTTAAAAACTTACTTCCCCAAAATTTCACAGTACATAGCTTATTACAGATTCAGGCTGGCTTAGTAGAGGAAGAAATCCAAAATGATTCTTATCATGCTCCAGTTATTTCATATTAGGTATTCGTAGTAGTTTCCAGTCTTTGGGCGGCCACGGTGGTGCAGCGGTTAGCGTTGTCACCTCACAGCAAGAGGTTCTCCAGTTCGATCCTTGGCTGGGGTGCCTTCTGTGCGGAGTCTGCATGTCCTCCCTGTGGTCATGTGGGTTTCCTCCGGGTGCTTCGGTTTCCTCCCACATCCCAAAGACATGCTGCAGGTGCATTGGACACTCTAAATTGGCCCTAGGTGTGAGTGAGTGTGTGCGTGTGCCTTCCATGGAAGGTTGCGCTCTGGGCTGGCAACTCGACACCATAAAACTCCACTGCCAATCATGAGCGGTCAGGTGATCCGCTGTGGCAACCCCTAACTGGGAAAAAGCCGAAAGAAGAAGAAGATATACATATATATATATATATATATATATATATACATATATATATATATATATATATATATATACACATATATATATATATATTATATATATATATATATATATATGCATATATATATATATATATATATATATATATATATATATATATATATAAAATAAATATGTGGAACCTTTGAAAGAGAACAGAAAGATATCAGAGGAGTGAATGCCTACAATGAAGCCTGTTTAAACTGAGGTCAGATAAAGAATATGATCATAGCTGCCTCTCAAGACACATAAGGCACTGTCTACACAACAGAAAATGTGTAAGGACATTGTCTAGACACATGCTATTGCTACTGAGAGACAGAAAGAGATGGTGAGAGTGTATGATGACTTTCACCAATATATAGGAATGGTGGAGGCCAGGGGGAGTGCTGTGAAGATTCTGCTGTGTAACATGACTCCTTACACAGGCATCACACTTGTGAAGATTTACCAGACATACATATGGCTGACATAGTTCAGTAGGGTCTGCTTGCAGGGAAGCCATGTTGGACATTCATTATGGGTTGCCAGTCAGGTACAGCATCCATGGTTAAGAATGCCTCCATGAGTTAACATGCTGGATGTTGTCAGACTTTAACATCGCATGGAAGGACCCCACAGTCCAGGTCCTGCTCACACTGTAATGGCCAGTGACCAATAATGGCCGCAGCAGCATCACATAATACTTATACGTGGAATTAAAACATTTGTACACAATTAGGAAAAAACTTAAGTCAAATTCATACCTACAATCGAACCCAATTAAATCAGCAAAGAAGAACATCCACATCTTTTGTTTATTAAGCCTGCATTTGCATAAAAGGGTATTGTGTCATCAAACATGCCATGTTTAACAATCCCCCTTCTGTTCCAACTCCCCCATTAATGTGCTTAGCACTTGTATCTCTGTCTAAGGAACACTACAAAATGATGGCAGCTGTGACCATATCAACTCTGCACTTACGTCTGGTATGAGGAGAAATGTCTCATGCACAGTGTGAGTTGAACATGCACTTCACAGTGCAGCCTACAGTTAACACTGCATAAACCAACTATACTAGAATTAGTGAATATAGTAACAGAGGTAAAACGACTGGAATTGAGATCTTTAGAAAAGGGTAGGAGCAAATTACATAGGAAAAAAATGTGAGTTGTGGGAACAATACATACAGCGGAGGAATGAGGTTTAAAAGAAGGCAGGACTTAAATGAGGAATGTAATGTTTGACTGAAAGCGATTGGGTAGATTATAAGCGACATATAATGTTTGCAACTGGGAGAGTGTCAGTATGGTTTGTGATATAAAATGTTTGCAACTAGGATTGTGTCGTTCATTTATATAAATGTATGATTGCCTATGTCATAAGTGATGGTTTAATAAAGATGTTTCTTGTTTAAAAAACTAAGGGCAAGAATTTAATAATTTATGTAATTCTGCTTAGGCTATATGATATATGAATATATGAGAAGTATGATGTTTGTAAATGTGAATTTGTTAATACAGTTTGATTACTTTTATATAAATGTAAATTTGCCTATGTCACAAGTGATAGTTCAATAAAGATGTTTGAAAAAAATACTGTATGTACTAAGTTCATCTTTGTGACCTTACACTATCATGTAGCATTTGTCAAGGTCCATAACTATGGGCTACATACTGCTGCTTCACCTGTGCTACTGTTTAATGTGCACAAGTTTGTCTGAGGTGGTGCCATGCTGCTGCCATCACCTGGCAGACCTCACTGTCTTCACTGCTACAAGTATCAGGTGGTGCATCCATTTGGGGATCCCACAGCTAGTGGATGTGACATCAGTGCAGCAGACTGACACAGAATCATATTGTACAGAATACAGCAAGCAGTAAATGCTCTGTACACAGTTGCAGAGTCATAGGTTCATAGGTAAGTACTAGGCTAGTTGCCCCTGAGGGCCATTTTAAGTCTAGCCAGTTTCCCTTTTTGTGCACAAAATAACTTATCCCATTTGGTTATAGATTGGGCTTACCCATCTCATGGTTGATAATTATATATTACCCCTAATACAAATAACTGGGATCATACCATAGATAATTTGAGGGAATCCATACATGGGGAAAAGCATTTAGAATCTGCCTCTGTCCATTAGTAATACAGGGGGTAGTCCTGGGGTAAATTTTCTGTTTCCCATCCATACATCTAAGTTGCACTTGAAATGGACAGGGGTGAACTTTGTTTTATATGGATGTGGAGTCTGTTCCACAACAGCAGTAAACCTCTGCAAAATATACCTGTCCCTCCAAAACTTTCTGTTGATATTACAGATGAGGTTTAGATCCCTAGACTAAGTACTTCTGATGCCATTTGAGTTACTGATGTGCAGTAAATCCATCAGTACAGTAAACTCTCAGGTAACCGGCACCCATGAGGATTAGTAGATGCCAGATAAGTGTAGTTTCTGGTTGCTTGAGAGTTACTATTAAAAATAAGCCTGACTAATACTGTACCGTATGCTATTTGCTGGTTTCACTTGTTCCCAGGTTGGGGAGAGAGGGAATGTATTCCTATCTTCCTTTTTAAAACTCTAAAATTCTAAAAACGTACAGTGTGTTTCTGTGTGTGTGTGTGTGTGTGTGTGTGTGGGGTGTCAGAAAGTGCAACACATCAAAATTGTACTGAATTTCTTTGATTTTTTTTTGCCAGTTGCTTGAGTTCCATTTAACTGAAACTTTACTGTAATAGGTTAGAGGACACCTTGTATGCTAAACACAGGTCTGTAGGATACTGAGTATAGTGACAGGATTTGAGTCGTTCCATGTAGAACATGTTGTTTAGGACTTGTGTCATAAAGATCCTAAATGGTCATATTAGAGAGCCACTTAAACTCTGCCAAGCATTGGAGGTAGGCTTTAAGTGGTTAAACACTTGCTCAAGATGTTTAATTGTTTGATTAGCAGTAATATATAACTATTGATATTTGGTTATGGTTTATTCTGAAGATGTCTCAGAACTTTTAGAGACGAAAGCGCTCAATCAACTGGAAGCTGTTTGTGTTGGTATCCTGCTGGATGTTGTTTTTTTTCAACATTCACTTTTTATTCAATAATTGAACTGAATTGTTTTGGCATCCTGGTGTAGCCACAGGTAGCTCAGTATTTTTTTTTTTTATTTGTTCTGAAGTTTGGGTGCCTTTTTCGCACTTTGCTGCACTTGCTCAAGAACTGTTTACATCTGTGACAGTATAGAGTTCTAGCACTCCTCTATAGATCCCTGTAGTTTCTAAATTGGAAACATTAGCTTAGGTCTGAGTGCATAACCTGCATTACCTGGAAAATACATTTGGGAGAAGAGCACATGGAGATGGGTGGCAAATCATTATATCTTACTCACAGTTTATACAAGTAGTTATAATTGTACTGGATGATTTATGGTGCACTTACCTAGTAGGTGTCCTACCATGCAGGAAGTGATGGTACAGTGAAGTTGTCTGCCAAATGTGGGAATCATGGGCACTGCCAGGATGCTGGGCTGAGACACTGGTGATGCAACCATGTGCATCACACACTACCTGTCAGCTGATGGAATGTTAGCTCTTCCTCTTATGAAACTTTTCTGGTGGACTAGATGAGGCCCTAATAGCCACATGGGTGCAATCTATCACACCAAGCACCTTCAGAAAGTGTATCAGACTGCAGAAAGCATGCATGGTGGTAGCTCAGCCATATGGTGACTGAGGAAAATAGATATGCTTAACTACATTGACTAGAATAACATTGGAGGCTGAAGCCTGTGATACCCAATGTATCCTCAATCTGTCTGTGAAAGGTCCCATTGGTGAGTATAATGACAGCCATATACAACTTGGTATCCACAGGAATTGGAAGGACATGCAATCCCCCAGCTCCAATTTGTGAGCAATGCAAGTTCACCAATGTTCTGATTATGTCCCTATTTACATGAAAGTGGTCAAGAACCTCCTGATCCTCAAAACTGTAATTTGCTAGCTGTTGTTGGTAATGCCTCTATCATGGGAACCATGCTCTGCCATCATACCTTATTGAGACAATCCAGGAACAAGTATTTCACAGCATAAAATCATGACACTTGCAGTTTTATGAAACATTTTCACCAGCTGCAGTGAAAAGAAGTTGTACTATTTGCCTTTTTATAATTTATGTGTGCAACACAAACTTACGTAGAATTCTGAGACTCAGAATCATAAAAGGCAGGAAAGGTGCTCCATTAGCATACCATTGATACAGCTTAAATTTTCAAATTTAAATGTCATTATGTGCTCATTTAGATGTGACTTTCTCTGCAACTTTTGGAGACTTGCACACATGCACAATAATGCTATGTGAATTGTACTATGTTTAAGAGTGAATGCAATTTGCACAAGTGAGTACTGTGCACATGAATAACTATGAACACCATCCTGTATTTGATATTGGCAGTTACATTATTAACTTGGAGGCTGTTTACACTCTAGTTTTGATACTAGAGTCTTATATTCTGCTTATCATTTACCTGTTTAAAGTTGCATTTTTCCTGTAGTTGTGTATGCCTCAGCCCCAACTGATACATTAAGTACTGCACTCCCTATTACTCCCTTCTGTTTGTACTCTAATTATGATTGTTCTCTGCGCCCACTGTAAAAGCTTAAGTTTCTGAAATACTACCCTACCTGGGGTCATTGACTTGTAGCTCAGAGTCATAGGACTAAGAGAACTGTGAAATGCTACAGGTTATATAGTTATAGAGTTTCACTACTGGCTTTATTAGACTGGATCCCACTCCAGCTAGTTTGCTATAACCAGTACAGAACTACTCCCACCCAGGATATTTTATTCAAGACTCTAAGAAGTATGAAAAGCACTGAACTGTGAGAAAATAACTTTTCATCAGAAAGGGAAGAAAAAAAGTTGCTCTGAGCTATGCTCAGCTCACCACCTCCATTATAAAATGTCTGCGCAAAAGAGGTTTTATCCTACAACATATCTGAAAAATCTAGACAACCCTACAAATCCAGGTCTAAGACTCAAATAATTGGTAGCAATACAAAAAAAGGAAAAACAATGGCTTACCAATGTTAAAACTCTTTATTAAAACACAAAGCTTTTGGATAACAATCCTTCTTCAGTGTGATCATTTGTTATCCGAAAGCTTTGTGTTTTAATAAAGAGTTTTAGCTTTGCTACACTGTTGTTTTTTGCTGCTGTGTTTTAATGGCTATAGCTTTGTCACAGTACTTCTTTTATTTTTTGACTCAAATAATTGATGCCAAGTGCAAATAAACACACCTTGAGCTTCAGTACACTATTGGCCAAATAACTAGGCACTTTTCACTCTTTAGTACTAGGTCCACATAAACAGTATCCTGAACAAACCAAATTCCAAGCAGTTATATTCACTTCTGCCTCCCACCCCCCCACCCCCAAGTCATTCCTGCAAAACCATGGACGAGCACTTCCTCAGAACTTCTTTAGCCAGCCCGAGTGAGATGGGTATCTTGAGACAGTGTATGATCATCTACTATTCAATCAGCATAACACACTGTATAAGAGATATAACATGTATAATGTTCTTGAAGACAAAAATCTCACACACAATAACCTCGGTCACCAAAACTGTCAGCAGTACAACATGCAGCACACCTTACCAAGACCATCACAATACACATAATCCATCATATGCCAACGTTCTAAACATTAACTTGCCTAAACCTTAAAGACCTCCAAAATGCAGCACAGACGCAAAGCACACTCAACAAGTTAAGCCTATCTCTACACATGCAGCAAAAACCACACGCTACTGCTGAATCTCACAGTTCAGAACAACACGAAACCAATGAACTGCGAACGATATAATAAAATCACTAGAATTTAATGGTTTAGCGCTTTCTCTCGCTAAAAGGCGAGCTTCATCAGAACCTCAGACATTGTACAATAACTTCCTTAAAAACCAAAACTGGCGCCAAAATGACACCTACAATACAGGAAGTGCAAAATTTAAAGGCATACCCATATTGTAAGGAAAAAAACTTTTAAAAGTTTTTACAATACATGTAATACAAATGTATATGTAAATGTATAAATGTAATACAAATGTATATAAAAAACACACAAAAGTTACAATATGTAAAACATATAAAACGTTAGATCACAAAGCTTGACCCTTCATAAAATGTGTAATATAAAAATTGTGTAATATAAAAATTATGTTTATTTATCTAACAATAACGCAGACTTAATCGATGTACTTTCATTAATACCTGGTGGGGTTGTGGCATCCAAATATAATTGCCACCAAAGCTCTCTATAAGACAAATAGTTTTTTATATCACCTCCTCTAGGATTTCTTCTAACAGACTCCAATATAGCAAACTTGAAGAAATGCGTGGCACCTAATTCTTGAATGTGTTTACTAAGGGCATTTTTCATGTCTAATCTTCGTATGCTATATAAATGGGAATATATTCTCTGACGCAGTTGTCGTTCTGTCTTCCCTACGTAAAAACAATTGCACATTTGACAAATTGCAATATACACAAGCATCGTTGACCTGCAATTGCCCTTACTAAAATGTACTGTACTACGACCTACATTATGCAAAACAATACTACTGTTGTCAAGTATGTAGGTACATTGTTTACAAGTACCACATTTAGAGGAATGAGTAACTGAAAGTTGACTGGATGCATTCGTACTTTCCAAGATGGATTTAAGATTCCTACCCATTTTGTAAATAAATCTGGGTTCGAGACCTAATATAGCCACCATACCCTGATTTGTAGTTAAAATGTACCAATATTTATATATGATATTTTTTATGTTGTAGCTAAATGGACCATATTCTATAACACATAAAGTTTGTGACCTATCAAACCTTTCTTTAGGCCTCAAATTATCTACTATCATAGTAGATACCGAATCAGATACAGAATCTAAAGTGGTAGAAATCTTCATATTGGCCCCTAATAAAGGGGTATATTTCTTACCCCATTCCTTCATAACATATTCAGCTGTTTCATCCAAAATTTTAGAAGTGTACCCCCTATCTTTAAATAGAGCCTTCATATAGACTATTTCTTTTACAACATCCTGATGTTCAGAGGTCATCCTAATGGCTCTTATACATTGCCCTTTAAAGATGTTCCTCTTCATATCAGGTGGGTGAAAGCTGTTGTAGTCTAAGTAAGAGTTGGTAAACGTATGTTTTCTATAAATGGAAGATTTGAACCTACCATTTTCCAAAGAAATGTACGTGTCAAGATAGGCCACACCAGTGTTACTATGTATAGAGGTGAAATTCAGATATTTACTACTATCATTCAAATGTTGCATGAAAGAATCAAACAATTCAATGCTTCCTTTCCACAGGATGTAAATATCATCCAGGTAGCGGGAATAGTAGGCAATATGATGGTAAAATGCACTATTGAACACACATTTCTCCTCCCAATCCAGCATTACCAGATTAGCAAACATGGGAGCACAAGCTGCTCCCATGGCTACACCTCTGGCTTGCTTGAAAATTTCCCCCTCAAAAAATACAAAGTTGTTCTCTAAAACAATGCTCATAAGGTCAGCAAGCAAAGATATCTTATCCCAACTCAACTCAGAATGTTTTCTCAGACTACTAGAGAAAGCTTCTAGTCCTTCTTCCCACGGGATGCAACTAAACAAATCTACTACATCAATAGAACAGAATATTAAATGTTCTTGCTGTATGTTCACTGGGAAATTACGAAGAAATTCCCATGAATCTTTTACCATATGACACAACTTGTTGTAAATAAATTTCAAGGTGTGATCTATTACTACGCCTAAAGGAAGCGTTTTAGATTTACTGCCCGATATTATAGGGCGTAGTGGGGGATTCAAATGGTTCTTATGAACCTTAGGAATACCCACTATGGTGGCTAAAACAGGGTTGTCCACCGTCATAAAATCAAAAAGATCCTTAGTAATTCTTTGGTGTAGCAGATATTCCTCTAAGTACATCTCAATTTTCCTATAGGCAATATTTAACTCATTAGTAGAAGAGATTTGGTAATTACCTGACTAATGGAGAATATTATAAATTGAGGCACTATAGGCGGTGGCATCAAATAATACGATGCCTCCGCCTTTGTCGGGCTTCATAACCCTAACAGATGGATCCAAAGATAGATCACTCAAAATTTTCATTTCGTCATGAGACAGATTGTCTTTTTGTTCTATATATTTCTTTCTTCTAAATGTACATTTTTTAAGAGCGTAAACCTCTTTCATAACCCTCCTTTCAAATGTAGAGACAACAGGGTTATTAAACGGAATATAGGTGCTCTTTTTCTTTAAAGGTCTGTCTGCATTAGACTCAGATGCATTGCTGTTCTCAAACATTAAAGCTAAATTAAGTTTTCTAGTAAATTTCTTTATATCTAGTAATGAGTCAACAACACGAAATCTGGGGGTGGGTATAAATTTTAACCCTTTAGAGAGCAAACTAAAATGTGCTGTTTCCAACTGTACATTGCTGTAGTTAAAGATTTTGAAATTCTTGTACTCATATATAACTTCATCCACAACAGCTATACTCTCCTCACTATGAATTTGACTACTAATAGCCTGTTGTACAGAATCAGTAAGAGAATGTACTATCTCATTCTCCAATTTCCTCTCTTCCTCCAATTGACTTTGTTCCTGTAATGTGGAACTGAATAAAAATCCTGTTCAGTATTTTCATCATAGGCACGTTCCATCCGTTTATTTTTAGCCCCTACATAGTTTTCTTTCTTATCAGTACCCCACCTGTAACTCATATGTCTGCTATATTGCTCTTTGTCTCTCACAATTTTTTTTATATTTTCGGTCAAAGGCCTTTTTAGCCCTATCTTCCGCTAAAGTAAATTGCTTAAAATAGAGCTTCTCCCATTGTTTAAAATTAAGATCTTGTGTAATAGTGTTATCTAATTCTTCAACCTCCGTAATAATTTTACACAGTTTCGTATCATTATGTTTAAGCAACAGCTTCATAAATCCAACTCCAAAAGAATCAAATAATGTGTTGAATTCTGTTTCAACATCTACGTCAATGTCAATACCCAATGGGTATTTAAAAAATCTAAGTCCCATTGGGACGATTTTGATACCTATACAATAGTTCAAATAAGCATTATCAAGTTTAATGGCATTGATGTTGTTTAATTTTTTGCCCAACAAATAGATCAGGTCTCTCAAAGTCCCTTTAACAGCATGGCGTTTAGTTTGAGCTTTGCCATCTGTTATATGATCAAATTTACAATCATTGCTAATAAAATCCTGTAAAGGTTTGGACTTATCAGTTCTTTTATCAGCTATGTTATCAAAAAGCTGATAATTACGTAAAAAAGAAGAAGAATCATTAACCGTATTATTAACAGTACCTTGACATTTTCTCTTCTCATTTGAAACTTGTGCATAGGTACGTAAAGGCTGAGAAGTTTTAGGTCGCGTACCTGTACGAACAGCATCATTATCATAGTTCCCAAACGAAAAATCAAAGGTAAAGTCAGGACCGACAGTCCTAATAAGTTCAGAAGGGTCTAATACTCCAGGTAAATCACTTGCGCAGCTAGGAATAGGCCGACAGTCTTGACCGTTAGGAATATCCAAGGACGAAGAAGACAAAAAATCACCCGTTGCTGCACCACTTAAATTCTTAGAGCGAGACTTAGTACGAACCTTTCTACGCTCCTTTGGTGACTCACTCCGTACCAATAGATGTTGCTGAGTGTTAACGGAAGTATCCTGTACAGTAGTTTTACTACCAGATAGCTTACAAGCCGAGCTGTTATCGGCTGACAATTTATGAAGCAGTTCAAAAATCTTGGCAACCTCCCTGCGTAGGGATGAAACCTCCGACCGGAGGCTGGAAATCTCCTTACTATCATCAGGCGAGGTAACGCTGAGTGGACTGTGAGAAACGGACATGGCAACAACAGAAAGAGCATGCAGGAACCACTAACGAACAACAACAGGCAGCAAAAACCACACGCTACTGCTGAATCTCACAGTTCAGAACAACACGAAACCAATGAACTGCGAACGATATAATAAAATCACTAGAATTTAATGGTTTAGCGCTTTCTCTCGCTAAAAGGCGAGCTTCATCAGAACCACAGACATTGTACAATAACTTCCTTAAAAACCAAAACTGGCGCCAAAATGACACCTACAATACAGGAAGTGCAAAATTTAAAGGCATACCCATATTGTAAGGAAAAAAACTTTTAAAAGTTTTTACAATACATGTAATACAAATGTATATGTAAATGTATAAATGTAATACAAATGTATATAAAAAACACACAAAAGTTACAATATGTAAAACATATAAAACGTTAGATCACAAAGCTGTTGTTGCCATATCTCTACACATAGCACAAGGAGTCCCAAAGTTATGGATGCCGATTGCTGAGCCCATAATGCAGGCATTTCTTCAATCAAACATTCTAGTTCTAAGGGACTCCATTGTAAGACAACATCATACCAGGATGAGCAAAGAAACCGTGATGATTAGTTGCTTGTCTGGTGCCAGAATCCACCAGATCACACACACACACTCAAGTCTTTGAACAACAAGTACTGTTATAACTCATAGTACATGCTGGTGTCAATGACTTTAGATGTGCCTCCGTGCACTATATGAAGAGAGACATGATGAAGCTCTCAGACTGTGTGTCCCAGGCAGGTATGAGCCTAGCATTGAGTGACATTCTGCCTTCTCCAAGGAAGATGCCACGATATGAGTAAAAAATAATTGACTTCATTAATTGGCTAAGGTTTTTGGTGTCATTCAAAGGAGGTCCAATATTTGTCACCCTGGGAAAATATGTGACAAATCATGCTGCTCCACCAGAAATGGCCTGCATCTGTCCCCTGTATGGTTTTGATTACTGGCAAAGACATTATCCAGCCCCATTATGCTGTTTTTTTTTTTTTTTTGGCAATATCAGTGTGATAAACTTACCATTGTAATGAAGCAAGCAGAGGACATATGAAGGTGTTACTGATCAATACTTGGAGCTTAAACAAGAAACTCCACTCCCTTCAAGTCCACCTCACCCTGGAGGACATAGACATCTGTGTAGTGACAGACATGGTCTAAAATGGAGAAGAGCACTCCAGATGTGCAGGGCTATAACTCCTTCCACATGTTTTGACCAGCTAAAATGCAGGAGGAGAAAAAGGTGGAGGTGTCTCAATCTTCATCTAGAAGAGACTCACATCAGGTCTTGCAAAATAACATGATGCACTACAACTTTTTCATGTCCATATAACTATCAGAAAGGTCCCATACCATATATTATTTAGCAATAGAACTCTCTCTGTGACCCAAGAAAGCTACAATGTCTATCTACAGGAAATGGAATCACTCAGTATTTTTAAAGCACCTTTATTAAATTATCACTTAAGACACTGACACATATACATTAATAGAAAGGAAAAAAATCATATTAACAGTTTTTCATTCACATACATCATACATTATATATATATATATATATATATATATATATGTGTGTGTGTGTGTGTGTGTGTGTGTGTGTGTGTGTGTGTGTATGTTTTCTTTCTTTACATCAACTCTCATTTAGTCCAACATACATACATTGCTCAATTCCTGCCTTCCCCTAAACCTCACTCATTCAGTTTATTTATATGTAACTTGCTCCTTCTCTTTTCTAAAGATCCTGTTTCTAGTTCTTTTCATTTTTACAGTATTTAGTACTTCAACTGCAGTTGGTTTAAAATTTGGTTTCCATTTTCTAGTAACTGCTTTTTGTCAGCCAGTAGAATTAAACTTAAAAAGGCCTTTCTGGCAATTGAGATCCTATGTCACAACTCAAATGAATAATTTCCATAGTTACAGCCATTTGGCCCCCAATATTTCTGACAGTGTGTTCTGTATGGAATTTTTAAAATCTGCCAGCTCATTATACTCCTAAAAACATGTTACCAGTTACCTCTTTTTTCTCCATCACACCTCCAACATTTGTTATCTATCCAAGGAAAAAATGTTTGAAGCCTGCTTAGAGTACAAAAATGCCAAAGCAAACACTTTCAAGCAAAAAATTCTAATTTTTCTGGACTTTATTCATACTTGGGAGCCACGCATTTGTCCTCCACAGTTCACTTGTAAATTGCTTTTCCAGTCTGTCTTCCCAATCTTTTCTAACCTCCTATGATTGATTCTTATAGTCATTATGCAATATTTTATATGCCCTACTAATTATTCTCTTTTTCACAGCAGCTTCTGTTCTGTATTTAACTAAAAGCTTTACCACAGCAGATCTTTCACTTAGGTTCATAGGTGTATACTAGGCTAATGACCACTGGGGCCTTTATCAGACCAGCCATACCTCTCAAATCTACCCTATGTGTTATCGTGCCTTATAGGTTATTTTTAAGGGATGTATGCTAGTTAGGGCAATGTTTAATGGCTGCCTTTGTCCATCAGAGACATAGGTTTCAGACCAGGAGTGAATTTCCAGTTTCTCACCCCTGGTCCAGGTTACCCTTGAATAGAGTTAGGGAAGGGCTCTGCTTCACATGGATGGGAAGCCTATTCCAGAGAATGGGGATTCTCTGAGCTACATACTTGTCCCTCCAACATATCCTATTTGAGTCACAGCCAATGTTTAAATCAATAGATATAGGAGTTATGATGCTGTTCATTTTGCATATATGCAAAAGTTTCAGCAAAGTGGGATCCAAGCATGCCTTCTATGCTAGGCATAAATTGCTTCTCAGCAGTCTGAAAGAACAGAGCACAGAAATACGATTTGCAGTTATCTGCATAGGGCATTGTGTTTATGCCCTGTATTCTTTTTGTGAGGAACATCTGTGGATATTCCAGTTGCTACATGTGCCTGGTCAAATACACAGAGAAAGGGGCCACATACTCAAAGATGGGTATGATGATGGCTAAGGACAGTGGCACTATGACTTTCCTGGACCTAGATGCCATGCCCTTACTTATAAGTTGAGTAACTTTTAATGAATGAATGATTTTCTTAGTTTCTTAGACACGTGTTGGTCAAAACCCAGGTTACTATCTACATAAATCCCAAAATCTCTGACTACTGTTTACTTTTAGGGTGATTTATCATTGAGGTAGTTTCACTGGGTGGCTGACTTCTCAAAAGGTACTATTATGCATTTCTTGGACTCCTATATCCCTTTTTCTTTGTGTATGCCCTGATATCAATTCCTGGTAGGGAACACAGTGTCTAACCTGTAGTCCAAATTTCTTGTCTAGGTTTCTGCTTAGCCGAACCTTACTCTATTGCTTTGCCCTCTGTAGTTATTTGCTCCTTTGTTAGTTTTCTCCAGTAAATTCCAAACCTCTCTTGTCTACTTTCGGTACTGCTACTTGCACTCATCCTTATTGGCAACATTTTCTTTCTCCATTCCTGTGTTGACTTGGTTCTTAGAATACTTTCTGCAGCTTTATGAATATAATATTTTGTATGGTAGCTGTTATTCTCCTCAAGGATCTAAATCCAAAATCCCACTGTCTCCTTATATCTTGACCTCCCCATTTCATCATCATCCCTTTTCATAATGAATTATAACCTTCTGCTTGTAATATGTATATGAGCCTAAACTGCGTAGCTTTAAAATATAATTTCAAATCAGGTAATCCTAAACCACCATGTTCTATTGGAAGAATCAGCTTATCCCGCTTAACTCTTGCCCTCTTCTCCTCCCAGAGAAAATTCCTTCAACTTTTTATTTTATTATTTTTTATTTATTTATTTATTTTATTTTATTTGCAGTTGGTTTACCAGGATAGTCCATTGGGCCAATAAGAACCTATTTTCAATGGAGTCCTGGGGAGAAAAGCTCCAAAACAAAGGTTACAAAAAAGATTACAGCAGTTTACAATTTCAATCATTTGTAGGTTAAAGACAAAGCTTTAAAACAGTGGTAACAAAAAGATTACAGCAGTTTACAATTTCAATAATTTGTAGGTTAAAAACAGAGCTTAAAACAGTAGTAAAAAAAAGATTACAGCAGTTTTTATTGATTATCACATCTCCTCTAGTTGGTAAAAATATGCCTGACTTGTATATAAAAGTAAGGAGACTACACACATTATTACTGCTTGTAGCTTACTATAAATATCCATAAAAAGAGCTTCCACTTTCTCCGTTTTCATATTATCTTTTGTTTAGTCTCTTCCCATGTATCTTTAGCCTTCATAACAGAAGTTGTTTTTAATCTATACTCCTAAATGCTTCTTCTTATCATGTTCCCACAAATATGGGTATTGCCAAAACAAATTGTGTGTGGGTACATAATTCATGGCTATAGCTTTTGTTTTATCTTCATTAAATTTATATCCTGAAAAGACTTGAAACTGTCTCAAAATGTTCTACAACACACTGAAATGTCCTTTTCTGGGCTTATCAAGTACAAAATAATATCATCTGCAAATAAAGCCAACTTTTCTTGATTACACACCAATTTTATACTTGAATTTCTGAGTCCCTTATTTTCTTAGTCAATAGCTCCAAATATAAAGCGAATAACAAAAGGAGAACAGGATACAGCTACTTGGTTCCTCTGTTCAAAGACAACTTATCAGAGAAGAACCATCCATCTTTAAATTTGGCCTCCAATCCTTGATATATTCTCCTAATCAAACTTATTATATCAGAGAATGCAAATGTTTCCTTTGCCCTACTCATAAAGTCCCATATTACTCTGTCAAACGCTTTATGAGCCTCAAGACCCACCAACAGCAGTATTTTCTTGCATTCTGCTTTCATCTGGCTAATCATTGTTCTATTAATTTTGTTAAATGTTTGCAGCACCTCCACAAAACCACACTGATCCATATCTATTAATTTTGGCAAAACCTTTGCCATTCTTTTGGTTAGTATTGACATAAACAATTTAAAATCATGTTTTAAAACTGAAATGGGTCTACATTAAACTCAGTCTGATTGGTCTTTACATCTTTGGATAATGTAGCCACCACAGCTTTCTTCCAAGATGCTGGTGCTTCCCCTGCTTTTAAAATACTTTTAAACAAAATCTTCCAGATATCACTTTCTTTCCCTCCTAACTTCCAAACTTTCATAGATTTCCCTGATGATTTGTTTAACATCACTGTTTTTTGTCTTACCTCCTTCTATCCTCATTATTAATTGTTGAGCCTCATCTTCTTCTAACCTTGGTATTATAATGTTTTGCATAAATATTTCCATTTGTGCGGTTTCTTGGTTTCCACATACCTTTGCTTTATAAAAGTTTTTATAAAATGTCCAAAATATCTCTAATGCCACTATAGTATTTGTGGTTATTTTTCTTGTCATAGGTTCCCTAGGTTTAGTGACAACCCTGTTTACTTTTTGTTGCCTAAGTCATTGTCCTAAAAGTTCTTTCTAAAGTCATGCATATTATACATGCAATAAATACTCCCTTATTTTATCTTTAGCATGCTGTCATCATGACTCTCCTTCTGTGAGATTCCCCCTATTTTGTAATATTTTAACTTTTGTCAGCCCCACTAAATAATTC
This sequence comes from Protopterus annectens, assembly GCF_019279795.1. Lineage (NCBI taxonomy): Eukaryota > Metazoa > Chordata > Ceratodontiformes > Protopteridae > Protopterus > Protopterus annectens. The sequence goes on from NC_056737.1 coordinate 1,847,061,042, forward strand.
ATATTTCTCCTTAACCATACCCCTTAATCATTTATTTTTACCCTATATTTCAACTCCATTTTAATTTTTCACACTCATTAGCTATCTCATCTGAAGAAATTTCTATCTTCTCCATTAACTCCCCCCAAATTTCCATTTCCCATTTCTTGAATTCCTCTCTTTTTAACAGTTAGGTGGGAAAGTGCCAGTGTCTCATTTTACTCTATTACTCTGAGTTTTTATCTTAGTTTTTATTGGTGCATGATCTGAAATAGTTACTGGGTATATGTCAAAGTTTTCAATTAAATGCACATGCTCATGTGAAATGTAAATCCTGTCCATTTCTGCCAAGTTATTGTACTTTGGAGAATAATATGTAAATTCTGTCTTTGAGTTCCTACTACTGAATTCACATTTTCCATGCCAAATATTTTCATAAATGTCTTCAGAAATGTACCATCTTTTGTTATATCTTCCCTTTTAGGTCACCCTGATGCATTCTCATTATAGCAAATCAAGTTCCACTCTCCACCTATAAGTAATATTCCCTGCTAAAAGCTGATTATTTCTCCCAAAAGTTTCTTATACCCAATAATAGAAGTTGGCAGAATGTAGATAACATGCCAGCTTAATTCTCCTCCTTTTTCCAACAGGCCCTTACTACCACAAATCCACAATTATTGCCTTTTTTCTCTTCTGTCACTATTGGAGCCCCTCTAACAATCAGAATTATTACTCCCCTTTTTCTTAGTCCATGATATTCTGCTGAATATTCATTCTTAAATCCTTTCTTTATCAAATTCACATACTCATTTCTTTCAACATGTTTTTCCTGAAGCACTGCTATTTTTAATCTACATTTTGTAATGTAATTCAGTGTCCATTCCTTTTTGTCTGTACCTGTCAGGCCATTTACATCCTAAGACAGTATGAATAGAGGGGCCGTTATGTCAAAAAGCTGACAATTATTTTCAATGTGTATTTCCAATTTTTGTTTTACATGCACACACTGTTTGGTTGGCTGATCTTTTATGCAGAAGTTTCCTCTCATCTCCATTTGAACCTATGTCACTGTTTTCAAGAATTTTTGCTTTAATGAAAACCCGCAAACAAAAAAAGCTCATTATATTTTAAGAACAACCCCATCTCATATTAACTTAGAACAAAAAATCAAAACTATCCCCAGGATTCAATAACTGTTTTTCTCCATGCAGGAATAGTGTAGCAGCTCCTGTGCAGAATATGGCCGCCAAGCGATCCAGTAAACAAGGATAGGGGCGTGCACGAGCCTGCCAGCACTATTCTTGCATGGACACCACTGAATAATGCTAATTACCTCATTTGCTGGTGAAAACCATGGAAATGGGGTGAATTAGCGATTCAGTAAGCAGGCAGGCATCCGTACAAGAACAGTGCGAGGTGCAGAAATGTATTTGGCTACTAGCCGAATACATTTCTGCAAAAATCAAAATGGAGGCATGACAGCTCAAAGTAAAGCATGTATTATACTCCTTAGGCATGCCAATGGCCAAATATATGGCCATTGGCATGAAGAAGTTTTGCAAAATTATAAAAATAAAAGTTTTATTTCTTTGGCCGATTTCAGCCATTTAAGCATAGGGCAGCGGTGGGCAAATGAGATTGTGCAGGAAAAAAGTGTGAAAAGGCAATTTAAATGAAATCTGCATTTTGCCATTATAGTCTATGGCATGCAGAATCAAAACAATAACAGGTAACACTGGTTGCTAAGGAGGAAGGCTGTGGTGTAGTGGTATAACCAGGGACTAAGGCAGTGGGGTATGCAAACAAGCAAATTTTACTGAATCACTAAATGGGAGACCATTCTTTGGCTACATTTGACCGTGTAGGAGCTATAAGGCAGTGATGTAAGCAGGAGAAGCAGCAGACATGAAAAGGGGGTGTGCCTTGCCTGGTGTAAGCACATTGGAGCTCCACGGCTCACAATTGAGGTTAGCTAAGCACAGCTAAGCAAGGGGGTGTGTCTGAGGCTGTATTGACTTATTCCATGAAATGAAGCGCATGTGCGTGTCCAGGGGAGGGCCATGTCTGCTTAAAAGTGTTTACTGTAACTAAACAGGTTTGTGCGGCGCGCACCGGCTCTAAAATAAAATAAAAAACCCCCCAGAAATAGCAGGACTGTTTACATTTGGGCACCAGGTTTGTGTGACGTGCCTCAGGGCTTAAAAGGGGCAGAAATGGGAAGGGAAAAAAGAAAAAAGGCAAATAGCAGAATCAAAGCAATCAAGTACAAATAAAATAGCAAGTAGGTGGAATGTATCATAGCCAGCCAACCATAACGCAGCATCTGCAGCACAACAGTATAAACTGTGCAAACACCTTTCAGTCTGGTTTTCCCACAAACCTTGCACCGTTGGTGTACACATGCGGGGGAATTTTAACCAAAGAATTGTTAGGGGCTGCCGTTGCTTTGATCTATCAGTATGTGCTAGAGACTGAGGGCGGTGAGGAGGATAATGCTGACAACCGCCCCAGACTGAGGATTAGGAGAAGAGTGTTCAGACCCAGGGTAACCTACCAGGGGCTACATGACCTGGAGATAGTAGAGTTACAGGGTGGACATAGACATGCTTTAGCAAATCATTGAGCTGTGCTGGCCTCAATTCAGACCCAAACTCAACAGAGGGGAACACATCTCAGTGGATACCAAGGTATGTGTAGCCTTAAGAATACTAGCTACAGGTACTTTCCAAAGACCTACTTGGGACATGATGGATCTCACAGGCATCTGCATCCAGGGTACTCCACCAGTTCCTGGATGCCATGCTACTACATGCCAGTGAGCACATTTACTTCCCCAACACCCGTGAGGAGAGGACCAGCAATATGTGTCTCTTCCACTGTGTAGCCGACTACCAGGAGGTACTGGGTGAGATAGACTGCATCCACATCAACATCAAAACACCACCCGGTGAACAGGGTATGGTCTACATAAACCGCAAGGGCTTCCCCTCCATCAACTGTCAGGTCATGTGCAATACCCAGGGCATTATCATGAATGTGTGTGCTGGCAGCCCTGGAAGCTATCACAACTCCCACATCTGGCATTCATCACAGCTGTACTAGGCATTTACCAGTGGGACATCCCATATGGCCATCTGTTGGGGGATTCTGGCTATGCACTGGAGCTGTGGATGATGACACCCATCAGAAATGCACACACACCCAATCAAGAATGCCATAATGAGACACATGCATAAACCAGGATTATTATAGAGCATGTGTTTGGGATGCTGAAGTCACGGTTCCACTGCCTTGACATATCTGGTGGAGTCTTGCAGTACTCTCCAGCCACATGTGCACACATGTTTATAGTATGTGCCATGGTACACAATATGATCCTGCGGAAACAGCTGCAGCAGGAACAGCACAAGGAAGGGCCACACAGCCCCCCACCATTAACAAGGCCCCCACAGGCACAGAGGGACTCAGAGGAGGAAGACCCTGAGCCTGCTCTTGTAGGCAGACAGAGGCATGCCCAGTATGCCCAGGCCTTGGCAAAGAGGCAATGCATAGCACACACACTGACACTGTAGGGACCCAGGGACTCACACCTCTCTCTGACTCGCACTCACAGTAAAATGGATGCACACACATCAAACTACCTGTATAGGCAGTGTACTGTGTGCCTCTGACAGAGTCAGCCCTCACCCACCATCCCCACAACTGCTGCAGGCACAAGGTAAGTCAGTCTTCTAAATAATAAATGAATGGAGTAGTATGTTCTGGTAGCATATCTATGGTATTGCTGCATGCATGCAAGGGAATGGGGTGGCCTACTGGGGTAGCAGCAGACAACTGACAGCTATGTGGGACACCAGGAAATGTCTGCCCAGTACTGGCTTTCTCACACTATGCAGTATTATCCAAGGTGCCAAATCCCACTGCAGTATATGCGGGAGGGGGGCAACTAAGGGTCATATGCATGAATGTCAATGTGGGGATCCCATACTCACCCCTCAGACTCACCAGGAAGTCAGCCATAGAAAACCATAAAGAAATGTCTGGTAAAGGCCCACGAATAAAGACAATGATGGAATACCCACCCCCCCCCAGACTTACACAGTGATAGCACAGCGCGCCTTGTAGTTGCAGTATGGCTCTGAAGGGTAAGAAGTCCGAAACTCAATTGTATGCCATTACAATCTAACCTGTGGTCTCTAGAGATATGCCTCTATTATTCAAGACAGGGCACAATACTATGCTAAATGGAACCAAAATGTAAAGCCAGTATCAGCACAGTATGTGCAAATGTGTACCGTTGACAGGTGTGCCCCCCCACACCCATATTCCCATAGAAATGCAGTAACATGTAAGTTTGTAGGGTAATAGCAGCAGAGCACACATTGTCAGGGCTGTCTCAATCAACAGGATAACTTGTTGCATGTCCACAATATGCAGGGGTCAATAATCTATGTATATGCGTGGGAAATATTGTCAGGATGTGGCCAGCACTTACTCCCAGCTGCTGTGTCTTAGTGGCCTAGGTGCAGTGGTGGACAGGGCCATGTTCCAAGAATCGCAGTGCCAACTATTTTGCATGTCAGCTACACCTACAGTGGGAGTTGTGCACACTGTCCAGATGTCAATATCCATTACTGCCAGTAAGCTGGACAGGTCATGGACAGGGGGCCATACATATGAAGAGTACACAGGTCAGAGTAACCTACACAGTGCCTACCATACCTCCCAACTGTACAGACGTTTTGCAGAATGTACAGAGGTTTGTATCATATTTGTGGTGTCTTTATCATGAAATAGTGGTTGTGTGGCAAATCACTGGCAAACCACGAAAGTCTAAAGTCAGAAAATAATGACGGATTGTAGTGTCTCAGACTTCATATCGTATATAAAATGCATGCTAATGTAAAATCTGTTATTGTATCACCCTGCTAAGTTTGTAAGGCCAATAGTTAAAATGGTCCCTATCTTTAGGCCTTTGTCACCTAATTACTTATGGCTTTGTCCTGATGTCTGGCTCTCATACGTAGAGAGGTATGGTGCCTATAGCACAGCAGGTACCTGAAGGTCAGTGTACTGGCAGGTCATAAAAGGCTGCCACCTTATTGTGTCAGCACTTACAACATGTCACTGGCTAAGAGCCATACCCCTGGAATGGCAGGTTGTCACAGAAGAAGCACAAGTAAGCCTTGTATATCTGTTTTGCTTGTGCTAACATTGCCTTCACCTGCAACGTATTTGCAAAACATGAAAAGGTCATGTCAAAACATCAATGGCAGACAGTGGTGAAGCAGATGTCACACCCATAACAGAAAGCAAGCAAGTAACAAACTGGTCCTCCAACTGTCTATGTATGGCAGAACAGTATCAACACCCTGTCCCCATGTATGGGCGTTCGTCTGACTGTCATATGTGGGCCTGTCCAGATGTCAGAGTCAGTGACAGTTTGACAGCTAGGCCAACATTTAGCCGCATAATAACATAGTAACACAAACTGTCTGAGGACCCCAGCAGATGTAGTTGTGCAATGATGGAAACCTGCCAAATAGGTATGCTCAGAGGTGTGTAGTCCATAACCTTGTTTGAGATGTTACAGCATTTACCATGTTCACACCAGAATTTCAAATACATAACAGCAGTCACTGTGGGCAAAGCCTGTGACTAGACTACAGAAGGATAAAGAGACAAACAGAAGGGGGAGGGGAATCACTGGCCAGACAAATGCAGAATGTGCACACCAGAGCACATTTTGCAGTAATATTGAACCCCGCAGTGTATGGAGTCAGTAAGCATCAACTGCAAATACACAACACACACCCTCATATGAGGAGGTCTACAACAAATCAAACCCCAAGTAAAGGACACCTCAGAGCCAAAAACACATGAGAACTTCCCAAACCTACACACCACAGACCACACATACTCCACACACCAGGGTCCTGCAAACACTAAGGCCTTACCATACAAACAACATATTACTCATAGAAGACTCTACTGTGAGACCACTGATGTGCCACACACCAGACAGGATAAGGAGAAAGTCATGATTACTTGTTTTGCAGGTGCCATAATCTACCATATCACACATGCACTCAAGTCACCCCACAACAGGTACAGGTATCACACTAACCTGGTCCATGGTGGTGCAAATGATGCCAGAAGTAACTCACGGACTATAGAAAGACAGGCATGATGCAGCATGCTGAATATGTGTCCCATGCAGGTATGTCCCTAGCCATAAGCAGCATCCTGCTGTCACCCAGAGTGATGGATCAATACGAACAGAAAATGATTGTCAGTAACACCTGACTCACTTACCATTGTCACCCCAGGGGCATCCACTGCCTGGTAGCCTGGGAACATATGAGGGACAGAACGCACTGTCTTGCTACAGATGGCCTGCATCAGTCTCACATGGCTTACAGGCCTCTGGCAAAGTCCCATACCTCACCCATACTGCTGTTTGTAGGGAATGTCATGGGGTCCATACTACCAACATAACAGAGTCAAAAAAATGCAAACGAAAGGCCATGCCGCTAAATGCTAGTAGCATACCCCTCAACCTCGTAAAGCAAGAAATCTGGACAAAGCCATACATAATGGTGGGATAAAGGTCCAACTATAGGGATACTTTTGAAATAATGCTCCCATAATGTTAGAAAGGTGATAGAATATCAGAGGGGGTGTGTAGCATGGATGTTGTGAAGATAGGTGAAGGCTGCCAGCATAGCCAGATAGAATTTTGTAGATAATTCTGTCATTTGTAAGTATTAATATAAGCCACAAGCTTGTTCTCTTAAATGGAAGAAAATGCTGTTAGATGTGGAACTGCAAAAATGTAACAACAGTGAACTCTGCTGTAACAAAGCTGATAGTCAATTCTTTTATGTCAAAACTCGGAGCCGAGATGTCTAGATAAAGGCATTCTGCCTAGTTTTTGAGGCCAGAGTTAATGGCTACAATGTGCATGTATAATTTATTTTATTGCTCTGGCTACCTGACCAGCTGCAAGATCAAAAGGGCTATTAACCTCTGAGTTTTGTTAGCCTGGGAACCAGAAAGAAATGATGTAATCTGAAATGAATCAGTGGTACTGTGTTATCAATTTAAGGACAGAAAGAAGTAGACCAATTGAGCATTTGTCTTGAGAATATCCAACTCACCACTCTGCCTGTGTCTGTATGTAAGTAAGATCTTAGACTTTAGTGTTTCTCTTAGAAATTGCTAGGAATTAGGAAGATTAGACTAAGTTTTTCTACTGTATTATTTTAAGTATTTATCTGTGATCTCTGAACTCTTGACTAGTACTGTGTAGTAAGAAGTATTGTCTTGTGTTTTTATTATTTATTATTAAATATTTTTAAACCTTTCAACTGTGGCTGCTTTGTGTAGAGATAATTTAAGCTCTAGAGTACATTGCATGTATATAGTGATACTGTCCAAGTCACTCCAATAAGCTTTGCTGTTCAGTCACACTTACCATTTGGATAATAATATTGGACAGTAGTAATTGGACACCCTTTGTTAAGGGCCTTTTTAGTAGTCAATATTAATGGGTGGTGGCAGCTGGTGCTACCTTTTAGACTGGGCAGAAAGGGGCACAGCTGGAGAATCTGTGCCAGCCTTCTTCAGGAGTGTCTGTGGTTGTATATAACGCTTATCTCAAAGTGTGTGTGTGTCAGCTACTTGGGCAGGGAATGAAGTACTGGTTGGACAGAGAGGGTGCTGGAGGTTTTAGCTTGCCCACTAGACTGAGATCTGGATCCTATAGCTTTGCCAGTGGGGCGTCTTATTAGGGACCTGGAGAGAAAGGGAGAAACAGCCCAAGACTGACTGTTATCTCTGTGTGCTCTTAAGGGAAATTGTACTTTACTGTGTGTGTATTTATTATCCTTTCCCTAAATGGACATCCCTTACTGGTGTTACTGGTGAGGATTTAAGGTACTTGATTGCTGGGCCAGTGCACGGGTGTCACAGGTGTCATGAAGGGTGTGAAGTCTGAAACTCTAATGTTCAGTCATTATTCCCTGACTGCAACCCTGAGTGATTTGCAGCAAACTTGCTAGAAAACCACAATGTTAAGGGAAACTTACCAGATATGTGAGGCATGAATCTGGATAATCTGTGAGAATCTGTACAGCTGAGAGGTATGGCCACACCAGGATATGACCTTTCAGGTAAGAATACCGCACAACCAGGAGATCCCCAGCCAGTATATTACCAAGGTGCTGGATGTTTTACATAGCTTCATCAGTCAATTGGCTCTAGCCACACCTCCCAACTGTCTGGATTGTGCAAGAATGTCTAGCCTTTGCCTGATAATATTGGCCTGTGCATCATCCATCTTGTATTTCTCTGGTAAATAACTGTAATGGTCTGATGATATCTGTCAGTAGGTAATGACACAATACATTGCAGTGTCAAACGTTACATAAGTCAGAAAATGTCTGCTAAAACAAACCTTGTAACTCAAGCAACTCATTCATTAATAAGAGCATTAGTTACAATGTCCCCCTATGCTTGGGCCATTGTTTCCCCATATTGGTAGCCTATCTCCAAATATCTTGCACAAACAGGTTGCAAGGTATGGCTGTAGCACACAACACCCCAGACTGGAGTTACAACTATTCCTGGAAAGGATTCCCACATTTACTATAGAAGGTCATACTGGGCATGCTCCTACACTTAGAGAAATAAAGCCCATATCTGAAACCACAACGGACTATATACATCTGTATTGTACAGATGTCTTTGTATACACACAGCTATGTACACCTAACTGTCTCCACACACACCCATCAGACAGGATTACCCACAGCCAGCTGTAGGTGGCCCATATGTGGTATATCTGCATCTGTTGCATGTGATACACACACATATATATGGGCAACATATTACAATATGTCAAGCATACACACACACAGGTATGGGGAACAGAGAGACAGACAGTGATAGAGTGAGACACACAGAGAGATACACACAGAGAGTGAGTCATACACAGGGATACCCTGAATGGCATAGAGTGATGTCCTGCTGCAGACAGTTGCATACTGGCTGTAACCACTGGCACGTGCCAGCATGAAGATGAGACTCATTGTCTGATGGTACGGAGGTGGGGGTTGTAATATCACATTGCCTATCATTGTGTGTGTGTGTGTGTGTGTGTGTGTGTGTGTGTGTGTGTGTGTGTGTGTGTGTGTGTGTGTCTGTAGATCTAAGTATTATGATGCCTTACCCACCCAGTACACTTCCCATTGCCCTACTTTACAACAACTGCTGATGTCATTCACCTTAGCAGTAACTTTGGACTGGCTTCAGTCCTGTAAGCTCTGTGGTATGTACGATAACTGCATAACACTATAATATAAATAACTAGTTAGGTAAGGGTTCTAATCACAGTCCTGGCATATGTAAGTGTGGTTGTGTGTGTAGGAATAAGTGTTTTAGTTCTTTCCCATCCAGTACACTTTCCATTGCCCTACTTCACAAGATCTGCTGATGCCATTCACAGTAGAAGTACCTTTGGACTGGCCTCAGCCTGGAAGCTCTGTGGTGTGTACAATAACTGCATAACACTGTAATACAAATAACTAGTTAGCTAGGGGTTCTAATCGCAGTCCTGGCAAATGTAAGCGTGTGTGTGTGTGTGTGTGTGTGTGTGTGTGTGTGTGGGGCTGTGTGCGTGCGTGTGTGTGTGTGTGTGTGTGTGTGTGTGTGTGTGTTTGTGTGTGTGTCTTTGTATGTTAAAGCTGTTGAGCCCAGTCACACCCAGTACACTTCCTATTGCCCTAATTTAGCAGGGTGCTATCAGTCACCGGGTAGTCCTCTGCCCTATAAGCTCTGTGACGTGTGTGGTAATTGCATAACACTATAGTACAAATAACTAGTTGGGTAGGGATTCTAATCTCTGTCCTGGCAAATGTAAAAGTGTGTGTGTTTGTGTGTGCATGTGTGTGTGTTTGTAGGTTACAGATTTTGAGCCCATTCACATCCAGTGCACTTCCCATTGCCCTACTTTAGCAGTCATGCTGATGTCAGTCACCTTAGAAGTACCTTTGGGCAGCCCTCGCCCCTATAAGCTCTGTGGTTCATGCGATAACTTCATAACACAATAATACAAATAACTAGTTAGGTAGGGGTTCATGAGTGTATTTGGGTTTGTAAGTGTGTGTATCTGTAAGTTAAAGTATTTTGTGGCCTTTCTCACCAAGTACATCTCCCATTGCCATACTTTACAAGGGCTGGTGATGTTCCTCATCTTAGAAGTACCTTGGGACACCCTTCACCCTATAAGCTCCTTGGCATGTGTGATAAATGCATAGCACTGTAGTAGCAATAACTAGATAGGTAGGGGTTTTAATCTCAATCCTGGCAAATGTGTGTGTGTGTGAACTATATCCGTTAGGTGGTAGGTTTTGCAGTTTTTTGCTGTGGTTCACCCAGTACACATCCCAATGTCCACTTTACAAGGCCCACTGTTGTCATCCACTGTAGTGGTAGCTGTAGACACTCTGCAGCCATATAAGCTCTGTGCCATGGGAAATAACTATGTAACAGTATGGAATAAATAACAAGATATGTGAGGCTTCAAATCCTTTGATACATTTCCCCACTCAGGAATCACAGGCAAACACACTCAGCTAGACATCAACCCCTATATCACCAGGTGAGTTGCAAACTGGCTCACAGATAGAACCCACAGTTTGAAAGCAGCAGACTCCATGTCAGACTGCCTATCAGTCATGAATGGAGTACCACAGGGTCTGGTCCTGGGTCCCCTAGTGTTCAGTATCTATGCCTCTGAAGTCCAGCCCAACATGAAGGGACTCTGGCTGACAATGTTTGCAGATGACTGCAAGGTAGGTGCTATTATTACCTCCCCAAGTGATGTTGACATCCTGCAGAAAGGCCTCACTGGGACCTACTACTGTTGTCAGAACTCTGGACTTAAGCTCAATGCCAGAAAA